>NW_017673822.1:115280-118616 GCF_001879085.1 Nicotiana attenuata
AGAGTTTTAAGTGTGGGGGTGTTGATAAATGATGAAAAATGCATATTTTTGAGCATATTTGCATATTAATTCTTGTGTGTGTCGCGGGAGATTACATGATTTTCGAAGTGAAATATACTCATTATGTGTTTCTTATGTGTAGGAACGAGTTTGGATGATAAATGATCAAAAGATGACAATTCGACACAAAAAGAAGAAATTAAAGGAGTGGGAGCTCGTCTACTCTCGTGCATGGCACGAAGTCGGACGCGAAAAAGGAGAAAAATTAAGTCACAAAACAGCGAAGTGAAGCAAAGGCACGGAGCGCTTCGCGAAATGGAAGAATTTCAAAAGCTGCATCCGCGTCAAAGTCCGTGTCTAGACACGAAGGCAGACGCGGATCCGCGTCAAAGTCCGCGTCTAGACGCGAAGGCAGACGCGGATTCCAGCTCTCCCATCCGAAGTTGGATTGAAGAATCCGCCCCTCATCAACCCTAGGTCATATAAATACATTCTAAAACACCACTTTGGAGAGAGGGACACTACTTTAGGGTTAGACAACACCCTTGGAGGCAAGAACACGCTAGGAGCAAGGCGGGAAATTCTTCTACGAGTTTTTCCTTCCTCTTCCTATTTTTCATTGTTGGTTATGACTTTTAGTATTGTAGTTTTACATGCTATTATGAATAGATAATTTGTTATCTAGGGTTTTGATGGAACCTTTTGTAGGATACATTCTTGTTATTTTTATATAATTGAGCCGTATTATTTTCTCTATTTGTTCAACTACGTGTTTGTTGTAGTTAATTGACAGGATCCTCAATTAGCTGTGCCAATTTAGTGTGCATAACTCGGGAGAGAGTGTGTATTTAGGTAGTGTTGAACAACACCACTCCCAAAGTATAAGAGGGATCTATAACTACGGGTTTAAAGGCGGTATTAGGGATAACGAAGCCTTGGGTGCAATCTAAAGTGAGCTGTAATAAACAAAGCCAGCTAGCGTAACTCGGGAGAGTGCGTCTAGTAAATTGTGGTAATTACTCGGGAGAGAGTTACGACAGTCAGAGCGCTCATGATCGGTAGAGAATACTTAGGCGAATTTATAGAAAACGTAGCGGGAAGGATTCCGACAATTGGGGAAATCATAACTCTAGACCTCCTTAATCTTGACTCCAATCCTTACCTTGTTAATTGATAGTTATACGGCTTTCTAGATTTTTTAGTTAATTAGATAAAAATAAAATTATAATCTTTATAATTAGAAAATTGTTTGGATTTGTGTTTCTTAGCGATATTTGTCACGACCCTAGTTCACCAATCGTGAACATGTCGTGACGGCACCTGGTCCCCATGACCAGGTAAGCCTAACATCTGCGGAAATATAATACTTGCGGAAAATAGAGAAAATCAAATCAGGTATCTAAAGGAAAACTGTACTGAATGCCGCTTGGCAAGTACAACTCAATATCACAAGCCTAAAACCATTCCCAAAACCCGGAAACTCACGGGCAACATAGGCTACAGAAGTGTATAGTAAGGTTCCATACTCCAGAATTTCTAACAACCGAAAGAAGGAAAACTAAGTACTAAAGATAGAGTAAGAGGGAGACTCGTCGGTCTGCGGACGCAGCAGATCTACCTCGAAGTCTCCGTAGTCCTCCTGCCTCACTGATAGTGCGCCTGAGTGGAGGTACCTGAATGATCTGCACATGAAAAACATGCACAGGAAGGGCATGAGTACACCACAGCGGTACTCAGTAAGTGCCAAGCTAACCTCGGTTGGGTAGTGACGAGGAAAGTCAGGGCCCTACTGAGACAATATATAATAATAATAAAAATTTAACAGTATAAAAATCTGACAGATATAATAAGTACAACAGTGAGATAAGACAAGTCAACGAGGCTATAACAACTACACGAATACAGAATAAACACAGCTCAATACCAATGGTAACAATGAGGGTCTACCAGGATACCGTTCTGTAGCCCCTTTTTCTCAATTGTCCAGTGGATCTCCCGGGATACCGTCCCGTAGTCCATCATATGTGTACATCCGAAGGATCTCCCGGGATACCGTCCCGTAGTCCAACCATCAATGTGCAGGGGGATCTATCGGGAATCGAACCCGCAGTCCCAAAGTAAAAGTGCAGGGGGATCTATCGGGAATCAAACCCGCAGTCCCAAAGTAAAAGTGCAGGGGGATCTATCAGGAATCGAACCCGCAGTCCCAAAGTAAACAAACAAGGGGGAAGCTACCGGAATCCCACATCCGTAGTCCCAATGTAAATGCGCAATCACAACCAGAAGGTACACGTAAACGAAGTACAAAAGACAAGCAACAGGTAGTACTAGCCTAGCATGCTTCACGTAGTACAGTCAAGGTAACTTAAGCAATTAGACAAGTTAAATTAACTAAACATGCTTTCCTAATCTAGCACAGGTTATAGGTGCAAGTAGAATAAAGCAAATATGAAAGGAACTCAATCTCAATATCTTAAGAAAATCGGATCTTCAACAATTGGCTCAAGTACGCGCTTGTCACCTCGCGTACAAGGCACTCAAATCAACAAACAACAAATCCTAAGGGAAAAGGGTCCCCCACACAAGGTTAGACAAGCCACTTACCTCGAACCGGCTCAATATCAATAGAAACCACGCCTTTGCCACGAGTATCCGACTCCAAATGGCCCAAATCTATTCAATTCAATTACATATCGTAAATAATATTGCAAACAACTGATTCCACTATTAAATTGAAGGCTAGGGCGCGAAAATAGGTAAAATAACCAAAATGCCCCTCCAGCCATCATATCGGAATCGAATAATTTTTACATTTTCAGGACCCTCGTACTCTCACGAGTCTAACCATATAAAAATCTCCCAAATCGGAGGTCAAATGTCCCCTCAAAACCCCATAGTTAGGTCTAAGAAGTTTACCCACTTCCCATTCAAAAACACGAAATTAAAGGGTGAATTTGCGATTAGATTAATGGGTTTTAGTCATAGGAGAGTAGAGAATCGTTACCCGGTGATTGCCCTTGAAAAACCCTTGAAATTGCTCCCAAATCCGAGCTCCAAACCTTGAGTTTTGATAAAAATGGCAAAACCTCGTTTTTGAAATGTTAAGTACTGTTCAGAAGACTAAAGCATCGCGAACGCGATAGGAAGCACGCGTTCGCGAAGAAGGAAAATATCAGGGCCCAAAAATGCCCTTCGCGATCGCGAAGGGAGGAGCGAACGCGAAAGCCAGGGGATCAAGAACTACGCGAACGCGATGGAGGAAATAGTGAAGCTACGCGGACGCGGGTGATCTTATGCGAACACGAAGAGGAACGGGCCCCCTCGTCCAGACTTACA
>NW_017673823.1:0-51286 GCF_001879085.1 Nicotiana attenuata
TATATATCTCACAAGGCACACCGTACAAGTAATGACGCCAAATCTTCAAGGCATGAACAATGGCAGCTAACTCAAGATCATGGACAGGATAATTCTTCTCGTGTATCTTCAACTGTCTGGACGCGTAGGCAATCACCCTACCCTCCTGCATCAATACCGCTCCAAGGCCAACTCTTGAGGCATCACAATAGACAGTATAAGACCCCCGAACCTATAGGCAATATCAAAACTGGGGTTGTAGTCAGGGCTGTCTTGAGCTTCTGAAAGCTCGCCTCACACTCCTCTGTCCACTGGAAAGGAGCACCCTTCTGGGTCAATCTAGTCATAGGGGCTGCAATCGATGAAAACCCCTCCACAAATCGACGGTAGTAGCCCGCCAAGCCAAGGAAACTGCGAATCTCTGTAGCTGAAGATGGTCTGGGCCAACTCTGTATTGCCTCTACCTTCTTCGGATCCACCCGAATGCCCTCACTCGACACCACGTGACCCAAGAATGCCACAGAATTCAACCAAAACTCACATTTTGAAAACTTTGCATATAATCTCTTTTCCCTCAGGGTTTGAAGTACTGTCCTTAGGTGCTGCTCGTGATCTTCCCGACTTCGGGAATTCACCAGAATATCATCAATAAAGATAATGACAAAAGAGTCAAGGTATGGCCGGAATACACTGTGCATCAGATGCATAAAGGTTGTTAGGGCATTGGTCAACCCAAAGGACAAAACAAGGAACTCGTAATGACCATACCAAGTCCTGAAGGCAGTCTTCGGGATGTCTGGCTCCCGAATCTTCAACTGATGGTAACCTGAGCGCAAATCAATCTTAGAAAACACCCGTGCGCCCTGAAGCTGGTCAAACAGATCATCAATACGAGGTAAAGGATAACGGTTCTTCACTGTAACCTTGTTCAACTGACGATAATCGATGCACATACGCATAGAACCATCTTTTTTCTTCACAAACAAGACAGGAGCACCCCAAGGTGAAACACTGGGTCGAATAAAACCCTTATCAAGCAATTCCTCTAACTGATCCTTCAACTCCTTCAACTCAGGAGGAGCCATACGATACGGAGGAATCGAAATGGGCTGAGTGCCCGGCAACAGATCAATGCCAAAATCAATATCTCTATCAGGCGGCATGCCCGGAAGGTCAGGTGGGAACACATCGAGATAATCCCGTACCACTAGAACCGAATCAACAGAAGGGGTATCAACACTAACATCTCTCACATAAGCTAAATACGCGGCATACCCCTTCTCAAACATACGCTGAGCCTTGAGGAAAGAAATAACTCTACTGGGAGTGTGACCTAAGGCACCCCTCCACTCAATACGCGGTACACCTGGCATGGCCAGCGTCACGGTTTTGGCGTGACAATCAAGAATAGCATAATGGGGCGACAACCAGTCCATGCCCAAAATAATGTCAAAATCAACCATGCTGAGTAATAATAAGTCAGCCCTGGTCTCAAAACCACCAAGAATAACCAAACATGACCGGTAGACGCGGTCCACAACAAGAGAATCTCCCATAGGAGTAGAAACATAAACTGGGGAACTCAAAGAATCCCGAGGTAACCCCAAATACGGAGCAAAATAAGAAGACACATAAGAGTAAGTGGATCCTGGATCGAATAGAATCGATGCCTCTCTGTGACAAACCAAGATAGTACCTGTGATGATAGAATCGGAGGCGGCGGCCTCAGTACGGCCCGAAAGAGCATAATATCTGGCCTAGCCTCCCCCTCGAGGGCGACCTCTACCTTCCCGACTCCACCTCTGGCTGGCTGGGCCGGTGGAGTGGCAGCTGGTGCTGGAACCATAGCCTGAGAGCTCTGTGAGGTCTGTTGTGGCTGAGGGGTCTGCGAAGGTGCACCCCTCCTGAGTTTGGGGCAATCTCTCACCATGTGGCGTGTGTCACCATACTCAAAACAAGCCTTGGGAGGACGTGGCGGCTGTGACTGGCTCGGGCCAGGTCTGCTGGACTATCCACTGGAAGCACCCCGTGCAGGAGGCGCACTAGAGACTGGAGGTGCATAATAAGGCTCCTGAGGCCTAGGTAGAGCTGGAATATCACTGGTTGCTGGAAGAGCTGAATGAACGGGGCGACCCATATGACCCCTACCATGATGACCTGCAGTTGGGGCACGGGCACCAGAAAAATAGCCCGACTCTCGAGACCTCTTGGCCTCCCTCTCCTCCCTGTCCCTAGCATGCATACCCTCAATCCTCCTAGCAATACTCACCGCCTGCTGATAAGACACATCCGTCTCTACCTCACGAGCCATGCTAGACCTGATGCTGGGAATAAGCCCCTCAATGAACTGGCGAACCTTCTCGGGGACCGTGGAAACCAAAGCTGGGGCATGTCTAGCCAAGTCAATGTAGCGGACGGCATACTCCGAGACAGTCATAGTACCCTGGCGCAGCCGCTCAAACTCCGTGCGCCATGTCCCTAAGACTCTGGGGAACATACTCCCTCGTGAACATGTCTGAAAACTGAGCCCAAGTCAGGGAAGCTGCCTCGTCCGGACTGTCTAACTCATAAGCACGCCACCACTGATAGGCGGCACCTCGGAGTTGAAAGGTAGTGAAGGAAACCCCGCTCGATCCTGATATGCCCATAGTACGGAGAATACGGTAGCACTCCTCCAGAAATCCCAAGGCATCCTCTGATGCTAACCCACTGAATACCGGAGGATCATATTTCTTGAACCTCTCAAGTCTCCGTTGCTCATCCTCTGAAGCCGTTGTCCTATCCTCGGGCTGAACTGGTACTGCAGGCGGCGCAGGTATAACCTCTGGGGCCTGCTCAGCATGCACTCGCTGCTCAGGAGTGCGGGCCGCGGGAGTCTGTGCTCCTCCCCCGGCCTGGGATGTGGCTGCAGCAAGGGGAAGCAACCTGCCTGAGCCAGAGTGGTGTACATACTCATAAACTGTGCCAAAGTCTCCTAGAGTGCTGGAGTAGTAGTGGCACACGTATCGGGTGTCTGGACTCCGGCTGGTGCTGCTGGTGGTGCCTCGGCGGCAGCTCGCGTGGGTGCTCTGGCTGCACCACGAGCGCGTCCTCGGCCCCTACCCCGGCCCCGGCCTCTGACGGCTGCAGTAGGGGGCGCGGGTGCCTGATCCTCTCGGGTAGTGCATGTCCTCACCATCTGTGAGAGAATAGAAAGACAGAAGTTTAGCTGTGACATCAAAATCTCGCACGACAAGGAAATCAAATGAAGTGGAATTTTCCTAACAGTTACATAGCCTCTCGTAGATAACCACAGACGTCTCCGTACCGATCAGCGAGACTCTAATAAACCGCCTGTGTTCCGTGACTCCTATGAACCTAGAGCTCTGATACCAACTTGTCACGACCCCAATTCACCCACCGTGAACATGTCGTGATGGCGCCTAGTCTCTACGACTAGGTAAGCCTAAACAATGCAGAAACAAAATATACTGCGGAAAAATATAATTAACCTAAACCGCTAGAAGAAAATGTGTATACATGCCGCTTGGCATATACAACCCAATAATGCGGAAGACTACAATATCATCCCAAAACCCGGAAACTCACGGGAACACAAGCTAACAGAAATTAATACACGGCTCTAACTCCGGAATGTCTAAAGCAAATGTACGAAAGGAAAAGCTAACTGCTAAAGCTAGAATAAGATAGAGACTCCTTGGTCTGCGGACGCGGCAGATGTACCTCGAAGTCTCTGCTAGATCTCTCCGCCTCGAGAGTGATACGCCTGGGATAAAGTACCTGGATCTGCACATGAAAAACATGCGCAGAAGGGGCATGAGTACACCACAGCGGTACTCAGTAAGTGCCAAGCCTAACCTCAGTTGGGTAGTGGCGAGGAAGGTCAGGGCCCTATTGAGAATAAGCATAATAATAAATCTTGCAACAACATGAAATAAACGGAAGTAATGAGTACAGCTATGAAGTAAGACAGGTTATATAAGGCAACAATTAACACTCAGAGAATAAGACAACACAGAGTAAAACAGCTCAATACCAATACCAACAACGAGGATCTCCCAGGATACCGTCCTGTAGTCCTTTTCATCAACTGTCCAAGCATCTCCCGGGATACCGTCCCGTAGTCCATCATATGAGTATATCCGAAGGATGTCCCGGAATACCGTCCCGTAGTCCAGCTATCAAGGTGCAGGGGGATCTATCGGGAATCTAACCCGCAGTCCCAAAGTAAATGTTCAGGGGGATCTACCGGGAATCTAACCCGTAGTCCCAAAGTGAACAAACAAGGGGGGAGCTACCGGAATCCCACATCCGTAGTCCCAATGTAAATACGCAGTCACAACACAAAGAATATTCAGAAATGAAGCTCAAAAATACAAGGCAACAGGTAATTCTAGCCTAACATGCTTCACGTAGTGCAAACAAGGCAACTTGAACAAATAGACAATTTAGAACAACTAAGCATGCTTTCCTAGCTAACACAATCTATAATTGCAATTAAAATAAAGCAGAGAAGAAAGAAACTCAGTCTAAATGTTTAAAGTAAAACCGGATTTTTTAACAATTAGCTCAAGTACGCGCTCGTCACCTCACGTACAAGGCATTCAATTACCAAAATCAATCCTAAGGGGAAAAGTCCCCCACACAAGGTTAGACAAGCCACTTACCTCGAACCGGCTCCAAAATCAACTCGAAACCACACGTTTGCCACGAGTATCCGACTCCAAATGGCCCAAATCTATTCAATTCAATTACATATCGTAAATAACATCTCAAGCAACTGATTCTACTATTTAATTCAAAGCTAAGACGCGAAATTAGGTAAAATGACCAAAATGCCCCTCAGGCCAACATCTCGGAATCGAATGAAATTAACATTTTCAGAACCCTCGTACTCTCACGAGTCTAACCATATAAAAATCTCTCAAATCGGAGGTCAAACACCCATTCAAAACTCAATAATTCGGTCTATGAAGTTTTACCCATTTTCCATTCAAAAATCCGAAATTAGAAGAGGAATTCGTGATTAGATTAGTGGGTTATAAGCAAAAAGGAGTTTTGAATCATTACCCAATCGTTGCCCCTGAAAATCCCTCGAAATCTCTCTCAACTCCGAGCTCCCAAGCTTGAGTTTTGGTAAAAATGGCTAATCCCTCGTTTTGAAATGTTTATATCTGCCCAGACATTTAATGCATCGCGAACGCGGGGGGAGTCACGCGTTCGCGTAGAAGGAAAAATGAAGGCTGTAAAATTGCCCTTCGCGAACGCGTGGAATGGTATGCGAACGCAAAGGCCTGGGCTGGCAAAGCCACGCGAACGCGACACGGGGATGCGAACGCGATGAATAAAAATAAGCACAGCCCTCAGAGCCAAATAGAACTACGCGAACACGAGGGCTGGCTGCGAACGCGAATGAGGAAAATGATGAAGCTTCGCGAACGCGAACACGTAGAAGAAACTGGCCTCCCTCCAAAATTACTCTACGCGAATGCGTGGAGGAGGACCCGATCGCGAAGAAGAAAAGGGGCCTGCAACATCTAAAGGTTTTTCTGCAATTTTCCACAACTCCAAAATGCCCCGTTGAGCATCCGAAACACACCCGAGGCCCCCGGGACCTCAATCAAACCTACGGACATATCCCATAACATCATTCAAACTTGTACCAATCCTTAAACCACCTAAAACAACGTCGGAATCTCGAATTAATCAAGGATTTAAGCCTAAGAACTTCAATTTCTCTCAAAATACGCTTTCGATCAAAAACCTAACCAAATCACGCCCGAATGACCTGAAATTTTGTACACACATCCCAAATGACATGACGGAGCTACTGCAACATCCGGAATTCCATTCCGAACCTCGGATCAAAATCTCACTATCGGACCGGAAACTTCAAAATTCCAACTTTCGGCAATTCAAGCCTAAATTAGCTGCGGACCTCCAAAACACATTCCGAACACGCTCCCAACCCCGAAATCACCTGACGAAGCTAACGGATCCGTTCCGAGGCCGTCTTCACACTGTTCTGACTATGGACTATTTTCCAACACTTAAGCTCTCATTCAGGGACTAAGTGTCCCAAAACTCTCCGAAACTCAAAACCGAACATCCCGGCAAATCAAAATAGCAGAGATATACTTGGGGAAAGCAGTAAATAGGGGATCGGGGCGTAAATTCCAAAAACGACCGACCGGGTCGTTATAGTCGCGGAACTCCTTTTAAATCACTATCCAGCAGTTTTCGCATCTGCGGCCTTGGGACCACTTCTGCGGTCCCGCATTTGCGGACCAAAGGTCGCACCCGCAGGTGCGGTACCGCTTCTGCAGAAATTACACCGCATCTGCGGTTACTGATGAATCCCTCCTTTTTCCGCTTCTGCGTCTCTTCTACCGCACGTGCAACATCGCACATGCGGTTCCCAAACCGCAGGTGCGGAAATACCAGAAGCAGCAAAGTTCAGCAGCTGCAATATACCTCAAACCTCCCCGTCAACCATCCGAAATCATCTCGAAGCCCCCGGGACCTCAACCAAGGGCACCAACAAGTCTAATACCACTCCCCAAACTTGTACCAATCCTTAAAACACCTAAAACAACATCGAAACCTCAAATTAGCCATGGATTCAAGCCTAAGAACTCCAAATTTCTCAAAATACATTTTCGATCAAAAAGTCTATCAAACCTCGTCCGAATGACCTGAAATTTTGCACACACGTCCCAAATGACATGACTGAACTATTAAAACTCTCGGAATCCCATTCCGACCCTCGGATCAAAATCTCACTATCGAACCGGAAACTTCAAAATTCGACTTTTCGGCATTTCAAGCCTAAATTAGCTACGGACCTCCAAAACACAATCCGACCACGCCCCTAAACCCGAAATCACCTAACGGAGCTAACGGAACCATCAAATTTCCATTCCGAGGTCGTCTTCACACTGTCCCGACTACGGTCAGCTTTCCAACACTTAAGCTCTCATTTAGGGACTAAGTGTCCCAAAACTCTCCGAAACTCAAAACCGAACATCCCGGCAAATCGAAATGGCAGAAATAAACTTGGGGGAAGCAGTTAATAGGGGATCGAGGCGTAAATTCCAAAAACGACCGGCCGGTTCGTTACAACAGGAGGGAATAATTTTCTTTTACGGGCTGGAGATTTTTGATATCTTACCAGGAAAAAAAGTCAATTTTGGTTTTCTATTATTTATACTATGCTTTACAAAAACAACAACATACCAGTGTATTTCTACAAATGGGTCTGGGAAGAGTAAGGGTGTACGCGACTTTATGTCTATCCTATGTGAGGTAGGATAACCAAAATAAAAGAAACAACATGAGCTATTAAATCTACATAAAAAGATATATATGAGAGAATATTAAAAATAATACTTATAAAGAGGAAGGGAGAAATCACTCGACTGCCTACTAACCGTCCACCCTAATCCTCGACTTCAATGTTCACCTATCTAGGGTCATATCTCAATGAGCTAAAGATGTGACATGTCCTGTCTAATCACTGCCAACCTGTCACACTCCTTATTGGGGCATCTGCCCATTCCTCTTCACGTGTTCGAACCATTTCAGCCTCGCTTTCCGCATCTTATCCACCATAGAGGTAACTTCCTCCTTACCCCATATATATTCATTTCTAGTCTTATCTCTCTTACTATACCTACACACCCATATAAACATCCTCTACTTTGATCTTCTGAATGTGTGAGTTTTTGACTGGCCAACACTCTACCGTATACAACATAGTTGGTCTAACAACCATGCTATAAAATATCTCTTTTAAGTCTTGGTGGCACACTCTTATCACATAGGATACCAGTTGAGAACTTCCATTTTATCCACTCCACTCCAATATAATATGTAACATAATCGTTGATCTCCCCATTTTCTTAGATTATTGATCCAAAATACTTCAAGTTTTGTCTTATAATATGCTTTACACATTGAAATTTGATTGTTGTGCTTTTTATAGACGATAATGTTAAGCATTTATAAGAGGGTTCTATCAATTATATTTCATACTCTTATCACATAGGATACGAGATGAGAGCTTCCATTTTATCCATCCACTCCGATATAGTATGTAATATAATCGTCGAATTCCCCATTTTCTTAGATTATTGACCCAAAATACTTCAAGTTCTCTCTTATAATATGCTTTACAGATTGAAATTTATTTCTTGTGCTTTTTATAGACGATAATGTTAAGCATTTATAAGAGGGTAGTATCAATTAACACAACAAATTTATATTCGGTCAAATTTCTTAGAGTTAATAAATTTTTAAATTGTTTAATTTTATTTATTGTTAAATTTTAACAAAATCTTGTATTCGCTTAAGTAAGATATTATAAATTAAATAAATAACTTACTTAAAAAATAAAAGTAAATAGCTTTTCTGTACTTCTTTAAGAATATGTTATCTTGGTTAAAAATAGAAGCATCAAATTTAAAATTATTTTATTTTAAGACAACGCTTGAATAAAATTAACCCAAAAAAATAGAAAGAGATGCGACGGTTGTCGTGCCCCACACCGCTTATATTATTGATTATCGTCGTCTTAGGCTGAATCTGCTTGCATAATATTCTGGGTCCGCCACTGCTTGCACCCAAATCCCTGTTATACACCTCTCCACCACGGGCAGCCTTTTACACACCCAATCTTTGTAGAGTGTGTCTAAGACACACACTTTGCCCACGTGGTCAGTTCTTGTCTTTACCATCAAATGAAGCGCATGAACAGGAGAATTTTTGTATCCGATTTCAATTTTTTAGTTTTTTTTTTTAAATTTTCAATAGGGTCATCTTCTTCTTTGTTTAAAAATCACCAAGCCTACCATGGCTGCTCCTTGACACTTAGACCCACTTCTGTCCACCCGATCTACTCTTCTCAAATAGATCTACCAAGATTTTTCATCTCTTCTTGTTGATCATTAGTCTTTAGTTTTGTAGATTCTTTTGTTAAGAAATTATAGTTAGAATTCAACAATTAAAACTCTTTGTTGCTCCACCAACCATTAAAGCTTGGCTCAAGCGTATGTACGAAAAATTCTTTTCTTTTCTAGAAAAGCTTAGCTTGAGCTTTTGTCATGGCTAAGTTAAATTTTTCGAAAGGGTGAATTTTTCGAAAATATCCCCAGCCATTGAAGCTTACCTCAAGCTTTTGCAGATAAGCATATTTCTTAAATTTGTTAATGGGTAAATTTACAAATAATTAAATTGTAAAATTCTTAATCTTCTTCGCTAAGAAATGCACATTCCTCTTTATTATTACTACCTTGCTGCTTCAGTTGTGGAAATTGAAAGAGCACAAACAGAAATTGAAAGCATGGTTCTGGTAGTTATGGTGGACTAGATGAAGAAGATATGGATATAATTGTAATTTTATGTGCTATCTTTTATTATTAGTCAGTAACACGTGTCACGATTTTATTGGCGCGTGACAATACACATGCTTTGCAAATCTGGTGAAGAAAAAAGTAGCGTGTCTTAGACACACTCGACAAAGGTTGGGTGTGTAAAAAGTTACCCGTGGTGGAGAGGTGTATAACATGAATTTGAATACAAGGTCGATGGATTTGAACGGCTAGTTATGACAATAGTAATAAAAATATAGGTGTTATAAACAGAATTGTATTTATGATTAATATCTATATTTAGAGAGATTCTAGGGTTCATTGCTTGGTGGCTAAGTCAGTCTCTCCCTATAAATAGAGGGTTCTATTCCATTGTAATTGATCCCAAATCAATAAGAATCTCTCTCTACTTTTCTCTGCAATACTCTTCTTGTTCATTTATTATTTTATAACACGTTATCAGCACGAGACTCTAACCAATTGAGTAGAAGCTTTGGGATTGAGCACAATGATTGTCAATTGTTCCATGAACTTCCTTCATGATTAAATTCAAGATTTAAGGTATGTATTTTACCGTATTTTTCTCTTTTATTCTATACTTTGATTTTAAATACAAGCAAAGAAATAAATTTTGATTATAACTCTAATGGAGAAGAAATTATAAACCACCCAAAGTGGTAAAATTTTTATGTCTTGCCATGATAAAATTCAGGTATGATTGTGGGCAAAGAATTGAAAACCCGGCCCATTGAATTTGCTCCATTCTCATTCCCTTAAGAGAATGTGATAGCAATATGTAACAAGTTTGAAAGAAGACAAAATTATTACCATAAAGGTATCAATGGATGTGGACGTGGTAATAGACGAAATTATAATCGCCATTATCGTGGTAACGAGAATAATAAGGATTCTCAAAATAATCCTTCACTCTGTGAAGTTAATATTTGTCATCGATTTGACATGAGATCTTATATAGCACATATAGATGATTATAGTTCATTCATGAAGTGAATGTGACAATATCTGATTTATGAATACATATTCATTCTTGGAAGAATATGAACGTGCTAGTGGTAGTGAATATACCACACTCACCTCTAGAAGGAGGTTTGAGATGATATAAGAAAATAATTTCATTATTATCGCATGAATGATCATTGATCACGTACCTATTGTGATTAGCCAAAATATTATGGAAATGCGATTATTACATGGCAAAAGTAATAGAAGCAACATATCTTGCCTATAATGATTTTGACCATAACCATAATGGTATAATTTTCTCTATAAAAGAGATATTCACCATATGGATGTTGATGAATATGTGATAGTACAAAATTAATTGAGAACTCTGCAGGAGCCAATTATACTATTTTGGAGAAACACAATTGATTACCAATAAGGTATTGTGTTGTAGTAAGTTTCAAAGAAACTTATTTAGTTTCCAAATTATAGCGAAAGCGATTGAATATATTGAGACTATAAATAAAGGAAATTTAATATCTTTTATTACTACAACTTGTAGCGGGGTAATATATATGTGAAAATACACAAACAAAAGAATGCCACAATAAAGTATAAGTTTATTGATATAAAAATCCATATCATATAAACTTGGAGTTTATTGATAATTGCATACGTCATGGTGTAAATATGAAGTTTATCAATATTGATAATTTATTCAGTTGGCATAATTGGTTTATCCATATCAATATAAGTATGATGTGCAAAAATAAAAGAGAATTCACATGGTTAAATATTAAAGAACTAGAAAGTTCTTTACGAATTCTCTTATGTTGCCTGTTCTCATTAATTAATATACCAACTAAAATTGGGATTGAATCCCATGAATGCTGGAAATATCAAAGGTGAATATGGGCCCATTCACCAGCCATGTATACCACATAAGATGCATCTATGAGATGGTTATATGTGAGATTATTAACACGCAACCTGCTATTTTGCGAGGTAACTTGCTCAATAATTTAATTTCGAGCATAATTTTTAGATTTTCTATTCAAGAAGTTCATCTTGATAAGTTGGTTTACATCACAGTTGGTTTAGCAAAATAATTTATTAAGTGCCTCTATTTAATAGCTAAACAATTGCTTATGAGAACAAAGTTATCTATATCTGTTTGATATACGTTATATACCAAAGTATATTATTTTCTCCCCTCACAAGTGGTTCAGGGTCAGGAACCAAATAATTCCATCTTAATACTATTGATGTGCGGTGTATATTTTAATTAACACCATAACGCACAAAGATGGGTTCTCAAAGTTAAGGAAACAAGTTAGTTTTTTTAACATGAGGGGGAGACAAGATACAACAGTTGAGAAAAAGTTACATGGAATGAATTATTATTTATACATCTTGATCCTCGAATAAGATAATATGAACTTGAAGTTCATAAAAGATAATTCATCTGCAATATATTGCAAAGCATGCCAGACGCATTTGCTGGCCCAAAGAAAGTAACTATATTCTCATTGCAAATGCTCCTATTAAGTCCTAGAAGGACAAAGTCTATGGTACGCTTAACGCGTATAGACAAATCGGTTTCAAATAAACTTCTTGATAAAGAAGATGAGCAAATGATCTAAATGATCATAACAAAAGGAGGCAAGTGATCTAGAAGATCACATGACATAACACTTCATAAAATCTCAGGAGAGATTCAGGTACTTGAAAATATAAATGAAGAGATCTCTATGTTATGTCTTTATAGAAAAAAAGGAGGTTGGAACCTATATAAAATATTCTTCGACGACATCTATGAAAGCGCTAAGTATAGATGAGAATTTTAAGTATGTCGAATACAGACGCAAAAATATTGGCCAAATAGAAGAGACACAATTCAAATAGAATTGGTTTCATATGAAAGACATGTAGTTTTGAACATGTAGTTCAAACACTTGAAAGTATAAAGTCAATGGTATGTGCAATCAATTTTCGATATCTTATATGTCTAGCATGACATGAAAACTTGATATGCATCTAAAGTCTATTATATGGATGTGGAGACTTGTTACCTGGTGCAGAATGCCATGGGAGCATATCCCACGGAAAGATTGTATAAGTGTGACGTGTAGTCACTTAATTGATTGAGGATTTAAACCAAGTATGGAGATTGTGGTACTATCGCTAATTGAGAATTTATGCCTGAAGGGCGCTCGGTTCATTTGGTTGTGGAATGTGGAAGGTTGTTCCAGATTGGACGGCTGTTCTTGTGTGTTATGGATAAAAGGGGGGTTATTATGGACCCAGGAAAGATTATTGGCCTAGTTCGGTACGATTAGAATCGGCTTGAGGTCTATGAATGGATTTAAATATGAATAAGGGCTCTATATCATGTCGGATGTGTTCATTTCAGCATAACGCTCCTTATGAGGAGTATTCGGACGTTGGATGTTATTTCGTCGTCGGCCATTTTATGTAATGCTACATTGTGCCGTGTGAGTTGCGAAATGGCTTGATAAATTTCTTGTGTGTTGAGGTTCCGCGTAGCGATGGTGTATGTGAGCAGGATGGCTCTTGAGATTCAGATCATATATCGCACTTCAGTTGTGCTTGAGTTTTGTAGCTTATGGCGCTATCTGTCTCCCCAGAGATGGTATTATGCACTTAGCGTGCTTGTGGCCGATATTCGGTATTTTGTAGTAATGAGCGATTTTGCTTGGTGTGTATCTTCTTATATGAATTTTATGTGTGGATCGGGTGGCACGCCGCCACGGGTATATTGTTTGGATCGGGTTGCACGCTGCGACAGTGTGATGTTGAGTACAGTTCCCTATATCTGTTTTTGTGTGTTTTGTTTCCCATTTTCTGAGGAAAGTTCATATTAGTTGCGTGAGTTGAGTAGTCCCTTCCAGAGTTCATTTTCCTTATGTATCACGTTCGAGCTTGTGGCCTATTGGCACGTTGTGGCATCATATGGGACTTTTGATCATGATCGGGGTGGCTTATTGCCTGAGTAGTTCGTACTGGGTGAGACGAGATTATTGGATCTAGGATCAGTGCAGTCGGATTATATGAAGTATATTAAAGAGCAAAGATCATTATTTGGTTCAGAATGAGGTAACGGTTCTTGTTAGAAGTATAGACTCAATGATTTGTTGACTCGGCAGTTGGTTATGATTTTCTACACATCTCTTCCGTCGTGGCAGTATTGCGAGAGTTGGAACAAGACTTATATATCATGAGGTGCATTGTGAGCATGAGATTCGAGGAATGTCGGTTATTATGATCAGAGAATGTTATTAGGGTCCTGTGAATTATGTGGTGCATGGTGAGCATTCAGCAAAGGCATGCCGTCATGTTCTGGTGCCTCGTATAGTGATTGATACGGTGTTCATATATTGGAAGCAGGCCTGGCAGAGAATTTCAGATGTTGGAATTGGGCTCTAAGCTTATTTGCTTGAATAAAAGGGAATATCTTCAGAATTGATCGAGCTAATGTGCTCAACTGGGTTCTAGTAGCACGGGTAGGTGCACGAGGTGTTAAACAGTGATTTCGGACAACTCCAGCGTAGTTCTTAGCACGTTCGAGGACGAACGTATGTTTAAGTGGGAGAGAATGTAACGACCCGACCGGTCGTTTTGAGCTCTAGCGCGTCGTGCAGCAATTTGAGGCCATGAGCGGCTCCACTTCAGGTATTATGACTTGTACGCATGGTCGGAATTGAATTTCGGGAAGTTCGGAGTTGATTTGGAAAGAGAATTCTCATTTCGGAAGCTTTAAGTTGAAAGAATAGATTAAGATTGGGTTTTTGAGTAAACGACCTCGGAATCGGGCTTCGAAGGTTCCAGCATGTTCGTATGATGATTTCGGACTTGGGCGTATGTCCGGATCGGGTTTTGAAAGACCTGGGAGCATTTCAGCACCTATTGTGGAAGTTAGCATTTTTGGAAGAATTTCATAAGTTTGGGTGGAAGTGCATTTCAGTGTTATCAATTCCGTTTGGGATTTAGAGTCTGAGAATAGCTCCGTATGGTGATTCTGGTGTTGGGAGCGCGATCGGAAGTGAATTCGGAGGTCCGTGGGTCATTTTGGAGTCATTTGGCTAAATATAGAAATTTGAAGGTTATTGAGGAGTTTGACCGGAAGTGGACTTTTTGACATCGGGGTCGGATTTCGATTCCGGAAGTTGGAGTAGGTCTGTAATGTCGAATAAACTTGTGCGCAAAATTTGAGGTCAATCAGACGTGATTTGATAGGTTTCGGCATCGAATATAGAAGCTTGAAATTCTAAAGTTCACTAAGCTTGGATTGGAGTGCGATTCATGGTTTTAGCGTTGTTTGATGTGATTTGAGGCCTCAAGCGGGTCCGTGTTATGTTATGGGACTGGTTGGTGTGATTGGATGGGGTCCCGATGGCCTCGGGTGTGTTTCGGGGTGATTTCGGATCATTTCGGGTTGTTTTGCAATAGCTGATGTTGGTATCTGGTGTTGTTCTTCGCGTTCGCGAAGAAGGATTTGGCTTCAGGGACTTTGTTCTTCGCGTTCGCGAAGGGGTCCTCGCGTTCGCGAAGAACGAAATCTCTGTTGCCCAGGTCTGACTTCGGAGGCTCATATCTCGCAATCTATAAAGAATTTGGAGATGATCCAAAAATGAAGGTTGTAGCCCTTTGTGTCTAGTTTTCATAAAGATAAATTATATAGCATTTAGATTTGTGTACAAAAAGTTATGGCTGGTACACTACATGCTGTTCGGGAAGATGAAGAAGAAATTTATGGTGCACAGGGCTGACTTTGGCAGCTTATATCTCAAAATATATATAGAATTGGAAAATTTCCAAAACATGACATTTTTAGATCTTGGTGTCTAATTTTGAAAACATTAAACCATTTATCATTTGGAGTTTTGTACAAAAAGTTATTACCATTATACTAGAGGCTGTCTGAGAAGAGTTTGAAAAATGGTTTTTGAGAATTTTCTTCTTCGCGAACGCGAAGAGGAGTCGTCTGGGCAGTGTATAAATTATAAAGAAATGAGTTTCGCTCATTTCATCTCATTTCCTCCATGGGAGTCGACCTAGGAGCGATTTTGGAGCTCCATTTTCATCATCCATGTCAAGGTAAGTGGTTCCCACCTATTGCAAGTTAATTACTTGGATTATATCTAGATTTAACATGGGAAATCATGGGAAATTAGTGAAAATTGGGGTTTTAAAGAAAAAACTAAAAATTTGATATTCTTGGAATTTGACCACGATTTGGGCACGAAATTTGGAGTAAATTATATATTAGAGTTCGTGGGTTATGGGTAGACGTTATCTTCAAAAAAATTCGGAATCCGGGCACGTGGGCCCGAGGTTAATTTTGTCTACTTTTCGATCGGGGTTAGGAATTGTTATAAATTGGATTATAATGAGTAATTGATCATATATTAATGAGTTTACATAATTATTGGCTAGTTTTGGAGAAATGTGCATCGATTTAAGTTTTCGGAAGGGCATGGAATAACGGTTATGGAACTTCGGAGCAAGGTGAGTCTCCTTTCTAACCTTGTAAGAGGGATTTGTCCCCATAGGTGAGTTAATTGGTTATGTGCTCCTATTTGTGGGGGCTGCATACACACGAGGTGACGAGAGTCCATGCGTAGCTACTATCATGCTTATGTCCGGGTAGTCTAGGACCCAAAATCGTGTTTTACTTGTGATAATTGTAACCTTATTGATAGTTTAAATTGCTTAAATCATACCGAAGTCGCAAATGACTTTCTAAAAGAATTAAACTTCATCTTCTTGACTTGTAAAAGAGAAATTTACATCTCCTTGAATAATTGTTTCCCTGATGAAGTCTTCACAGACTGTTTGAATGTGTGTTTCTTTATGTACCTGCGTCGCATGTATGATTCGCGAGCAGGGTCATTGTTTATTTATATTTGACAGCGTCTCATGTATGATTCGCGAGCGAGGTAATAGATGCATCTATGGTTCACGCCATTCGATCCTCTGGCAGTGCACAGTTTAAATATTGTTGGATCGGGCCGTACGACCTCGGCATGATTTGCGCATGCTTGTATTTCTTGCCTTGATATTTATAAATGAGGACATTGCTTTCCCGGATTGAGAATAAATGTATAAATGATGTAAACGGATTTGGAAATTTTCCTATGAATAAACGAATTGTTTACTTGCTCCATTCTATTGAGTTATAGCCATTTTTATAGAAATCCTTGATTTATCTTACAATTGGTATTTTATTATTGGACCACTAGTAAGTGTCAAAGTCGACCTCTCGTCTCTACTTCTTCGAGGTTAGGCGGGATACTTACTGAGTACACATTGTTTTTGTACTCATGCTACACTTGCTGTGCATTTGTTGCACAGGAACATGTACCTCTAGTGGCCTAATGGGCGTAGCAGTACGGATGATACAGAGACTTAGGTGAGCTGCATCCTTCGAGACGACCCGCACCCAGCAAATTCCCTTTCAGTGTATTATATTTACTTTATGTCCAAGTTTATATTCCGGACAACTATTGTACTTTATTGGATTTCCTAGTAATTGCTCGTGCACTTGTGACACCGGGTTCTGGGATGATTTTGGGATTGTTCAGTAGTTTTGTAAAGACCTCATTCTTTATTCAGTGGAACTTATTATTTATTGTTTAAATGTATAAAATAAGTGATATCAGAAATATCTAAAACGAGAAATTTCTAGTTAAATGGTGTTGGCTTGCTTGACAGTGGTGTCCGGCGCCATCACGACCCTTAGTGAATTTTGGGTCGTGACATTCATCTTCTTGACTTGTAAAAGAGAAATTTACACCTCCTTGAATAATTGTTTCCCTGATGAAGTCTTGACTGACTGTTTGAATGTGTGTTTCTATGTGTACCTGCGTCGCATGTATGATTCGCGAGCAGGATGATTGTTTATTTATATTTGACGGTGTTGCATGTATGATTCGCGAGCGGGATAATATCTATGGTTCGCGCCATTCGACCCTCTGGCAGTGCACGGTTTAAATATTGTTGGATCGGGCCGTACGACTTCGGCATGATTTGTGCATGCTTGTATTGCTTGCCTTGGTATTTATAAATGAGGATATTTCCTTCCCGGATTGAGAATAAATGTATAAATGATGAAAACGGATTTGGAAATTTCCCTATGCATAAAAGAATTGTTTAATTGCTCCATTCTATTGAGTTATAGCCATGTTTATTGAAATCCTTGATTTATTGTACAATTGGTATTTTATTATTGGACCACTAGTAAGTGTCGAAGTCGACCTCTCGTCTCTACTTCTTCGTGCTTAGGCGGGATACTTACTGAGTACCCGTTGTTTTTGTACTCTTGCTACACTGGTTGTGCGTTTTGTTGCACAGGAACATGTACCTCTAGTGGACTTAGGTGAGCTGCATTCGTCGAGACAACCCGCAGCGAGTCCTTTCAGTGTATTATATTTACTTTCTGTCAAAGTTTTTATTCCGGACAACTATTGTACTTTATTAGATTTCCTAGTAATTGCTCATGCATTTATGACACCGGGTTCTGGGATGATTTCGGGATTGTTCAGTAGTTTTGTAAAGACATCATTATTTATTCAGTGGAACTTATTATTTATTGTTTAAATGTATGAAAGAAGTGATTTCAGAAATATCTAAAACGAGAAATCTCTAGTTAAATGGTGTTGGCTTGCCCGACAGTGGTGTCTGGTGCCATCATGACCCTTAGTGGATTTTGGGTCGTGACAACCATCCAGCTTTCATTTGATTTTTTTCATCCATTCTATTCTTTGTCTTGGCATATAAAGTTATTTCCCATTATATTGGCTCCCTGGAGCTTCAGACCTAAGGCTACTCAAACTCCTAAGACAATATTGAGTACTTTTCATATAATTTTCTATACTTCCTCGATAGCGTTCATTATACTGAGGATTATGTAAATTGTGAGCCGTTGGCATTATTGGATCATTTGGGATAAGGTTGGAAGCAATTTAAAGTACATTGAAACTTACTACCCTCAGAGTTTTCTCCAAACTCAAATCGAAACACGATTAAACTGTGTTTCTAAATGCGAGTCCTAGCTTGTGGGGATGAGCGAGTTGTGATTATACCATTGTTGCATCATAAAAGATTTAAGTGCTATGAATATTATTTTCTTGAAATATTTTATCTTAATTATAAAAACAGAATAAATAAGGAATAACACTTGTAGTATTTTTAAATGGAAATACACAAGTTGTGAAATATCTTGGATTTACTATTCTCAAATAGTTGATTTGGCTATAAATATCATCATTGATAAATGTAAAGGTTTTGGGAGTTACTTAAATTCTCCGAGATTGACCTTGAATACTGATCACGCCCAACTCTAGTCCTAAAAAGGATAAGCGGTCGCTGCAAATAAAATCCGGTCTAAAAGTTCGGAGTCGAATCCCACAGAGAACTAAGGCTTTGCTATATCTGTTTAATGACACTAAAAAGACAAGTTTGAACAATTTTCGAAATTATAAAGATTGAGATTTATATTTCTAACTAATTTACTAGCATATACTAGAAAGTGGTAAATTTATCAACTAACGAGACAAAGGGTTGGAGACTAAATTAAGGAGGACTACAGTTATGATTTCCCCAATTGTCGGAATCCTTCTATCTATGTTCCCTACAATTTCGCCAATGTATTCTCTACCGATTGTGAGTACTTTGGTTGTCGTAATTCTCTCTCGAGCAACTACCATAATTTACTAGATGTATTCTCTCGAACTACACTAGCTGACATTAATTCACCGCTCACAACGATCGCACCAAGGTTTCGTTATCTCTAATCCCGCCTTTAAACCCTCCGTATTGATCTCTCACATACGTTAGGAGTGATGTTGTTCAACAACTACCTAAATATGTATCCTTTTTCAAGCAACACATAATAAATAGGCATAGTCAATCGATGGCCATTCAATCAATAACAATAAACACGTAGTTGAACAAGTAGAGAAATCCAACGGCTCAATTATATAAAAAGATAACAAGAATTTATCCTACAAAAGGTTCCATCAAAACCCTAGATAACAAATTAGCTATTCATAATAGTATGTGAAACTACAATACTAAAAATCATAACCAACAATGAAAAATAGGAAGAGGAAGGAAAAACTCGTTGAAGAATTCTCCGCCTTACTCCCAGTGTGTTCTTGACTCCTTAGGTCGTATCCCCGGTCTCCTTAGCCTCCTTAGGTCTAAATTTTGTCAAAAGTGTGTCTAACCTCTTAAAATATCGTTTTTCCATGTATATATATACCAAGTAGGGTCGGGCCCAAATAATTATACCTTCTCCTATGCGAAAAAGGACAATTTTTTACGTCTGGACAGCCGCGGCCGCGGTCAACCGCGGTACGAATACGAACGCGGTATATGACAAGTATACTGCCTCAGCCCGCCTTAGGTTCATGGTCGCGATTTAGACCGCGTTTTACACCCTGTTCTGTTTGGAATTCGGAAACATGTAAAACATTAAAATTGTAGCCCTTTGAGTTAGCTTTCCAACCATATATTGTGGAGCCAAAATAAAGTTCTGAGCAAAAAGTTATGTTCATTTTACTAGACAGTGCGCAATATGCCTACTCGATTCTTTGTTTTGTTGCTCTATCATCCATTGATCCCCGAATACGATCCCGGCTCAATTACTTGGGCTTTTACTCAGACTTCAAAGCTCCAAATCACTTGAATTTATTCCATAACATCTATATAGCTCGAAATCACTCCTGCAAGGCATAAAATACACCGTTAGTGCAAAACACTAGCGATTAAAGCGCAAACTCAACTAAAGTGCAGTAAATTAAAGTGTAATAATCGACTAAAATACGTAATTATAGCCTATCATCAACACCCCACACTTAAACCATTTCTCGTCCTCGTGCAATCAAACTACACTTTATATTGACACGGCCTTTTTAAACAATTCTCCTAACTCATCACACCAGGAATATTTAAAATAGACTAAGCACAAAAGCGTAACATCTTCACCTCAAGATTTGAATCACAAGTACAACGCATTATTCACAACTCACCTACTTACTCTAACATAGAGGTCACTGACATTACCTTTCCTTCATGAATCAAGTGCCCTCACACAACAAAAGAGAGTAGTTCCACACAATAAAATTTAAGAACACTTAGGAACTCAAGATAGAAAGAATTCACTCACTCTCAAAAATAACATTCATATGCCACAAAGAGATGAATCACAAGCTTGACCATATTGTACTACTCCACTAATCGAGCTCATTCAATCTAGGATCAATTAGGACTTTATTTTGTTGTAATGTATGCTACGGGACGGGTATGATACATTTAGATATAAGAGTGACTACACCTCCCTAAGCACTTTAATACATATAATTTAACATTCAAACACCATACTTATATCAAACCAAACTCCACCTTCATATCAATGTATATTACCCATTCTTCTTTAAGCACACTTACATCAAGAGCCACCACTTATCAAGGAATATATTTTTTTTTTTCGCAATACAACTATTTTTTTTCTTTCTTTTCTTTTTCTTTTCCAATTCAAGTGGCTCTTACTTTTTTAAAACAGTGCACCTTTCCCCTTATCTCATTAGTTCCACTCAAAAGCCAAACAAACCACCCCACACTTTAACTATTACAAAGTTCATAATAATTCAAGTGCTCATGAGAGGTTAAAAGGTTCAAATAGATGAATAATTCAAACAAATGGGTAAGGCTTGTAATGTAGTTGCCAAAGAAACAAGATTACAGGCTCAAAGGGGTTAACTACGATACATAACAATTAGGTGGGTAAAATATACATATCTGGCTCAACAAAGAAACGCCTATATCACTTCCAAGACTGAACAAAACTACTTCGCTTTGCAAACACACAGGGCAAGTTCTAGGCATCAAATGCAATGCACAGAATATAACAAATCCTTACACACACATGGCACATAACTCACTCAGGATTGGACTCATCAAGAAGCTCTAGTCAAAGCAGTTAAGCAAAGTTAAGAACATACAATTTAAGGTACTTATACAATAGTAGAAAACTGAGCCTAAGCGTCACAACCAAAGTACTCACTATTCTCAAGGCATAACAAAATCAAGAGATATTGCTTCAATTCAAAACACAACACAATGGCTCCTACTCCTAAAAAAAAAACTAACTACACCTAGTTCAAATAAAACCCTTGGAAAAGAACCGCGGCACAAAGAAAAATCAAGGGGGAATTATTACACTACCTACAAAGAAAATCCTTGTCTTTTAGACTTAAATCCCTCAAGAAAATAGTCTAATAGATCCATCGTCGGGAAAAGTCCAATCGTTTTTTTTCGTTTTCTAAAAAAAAAATATTCAATTAAACTAACACAACTAAAATAGCATAGAAAGTCACCCAAACAATCTCCTCACCCCACATTTAAAATTGTGCATTATCCCTAATGTACACCATAACAAATAAAAGGGTAAAAGAGACTCCCTGGTAGGCCAAAGGACGAAGCACTAACAGCTCATGGGGTACTCTGACTTCTCCCAAGCTTGGTCCTTCGTGCGGGTACCTCACACTTAGTTCCAACCAATGGTTTGTTGTTGCATCCTTCCAAAGGCTTTGCGTTCCATGCTCCTAAATTCAAAAATCGACACTACAAGAATAATACAATAATAAAATAAATAAATAAATAAAATACACTAAATTAAAAAAAAATAAAGCTGGGATGCCTCCCAACAAGCGCTTGATTTAACGTCGCGGCACGACATGAATCACTTTTTGTCTCCACCTCGAGCTTATGAATTGAACCCCAAGTTTTGCTTCAAGCTTATGATTATGCTCTTGGGGCGGTGGAACAAATCTAACTGGCCCAAGGAAATAATGTAATATTCTGCACTCCTTGGCCTTTGTATCAGGTATGTAATCCTGACTTTCTGGCAAGAATAATTCCAGAATATATGCACCTTGTTCCTCATTCCTTGACTCTTCAATTGGTTCGGATTACTGTATTTCTATATCATCATCAGAACACAATGTGGAAAAATTCTTGGAGTGTGGATCAATGCACTCAAACACATGAACTTCAGGACTTTCAACATTCTCAACATCAATGATACTAGAGTTAACAAAATTTATATCCTCAAAGTCCTTGGCCGGCTCTAGTCTCACTTTTTCAACATTGACATCCTCAAATTGTAGTTGGCTAGGTTGTTGATGTTCTACTCTGACCTCCCCAATTAACACCTCAAATCCATGCTCTTCTTGGCTACTATCCTCAATATTGGCTTGTCGAGCATTAAAAACTCCAACCACTTGACTCAATTGAGCCTCCAACTTGCGAATAGTTGCCTCTTGCCTTTCTATCTGCAATTGTTTTTCATTATTTTGTTTCAGAAGGCACTTTAACATATCCTTGATCTCTTTCAGGTCTGCATCCCCAGGTTGTTTGTTCCTGTTAACTTCACAAGCAAAGGTATAACCATCATAGTAAGAGATTGGGGGAAGATAAGAAATATAAGAACAACCATAAAAGTGACCATTTTTACCACTACACACATCACACACATTCCACAAATAAGATTGAGTTGGTGCACATAACTCGCTCTCAGGAATGTTTTGAAAATTTTGCCACAGGTGGTTTCCTTCACAATATGTATGAAGATCAATAGTAGAATTATCTACACCTAAATTCCCATAATTCTAAGATGTCATGTTTCTCAAATCCACAGTTATAAAAAAAATACAAAAAAGAACAAACCAAAATAAAAGTGCAAAGTTGAACCCTAGCAATATATACAGCTAGAACTACACCGTTAGCTACAACTACACCGTTAGTTCCCTGGCAACGGCGCCAAAATTTGATCACGCCCAACTCTAGTCCTAAAAAGGATAAGCGGTCGTTGCAAATATAATCCCATCTAAAAGTCCAGAGTCGAATCCAACAGAGAACTAAGGCTTTGCTATATCTGTTTAATGTCACTAAAAGGACAAGTTTGAACAATTTTCTAAATTATGAAGATTGAGATTTATATTTCTAAATAATTAACTAGCATATACTAGAAAGCGGTAAAATTATCAACTAACGAGATAAAGGGTTGGAGACTAAATTAAGGAGGTCTAGAGTTATGATTTCCCCAATTGTCGGAATCCTTCTATCTATGTTCCCTACAATTTCGCTAATGTATTCTCTACCGATTGTGAGTACTTTGGTTGTCGTAATTCTCTCTCGAGCAACTACCACAATTTACTAGATGTATTCTCTCGAACTACACTAGCTGACATTAATTCACTGCTCACTATGATCGCACCAAGGTTTTGTTATCTCGAATCCCACCTTTAAACCCCCCGTATTGATCTCCCACATACGTTAGGAGTGATGTTGTTCAACAACTACCTAAATATGTATCCTTTCTCAAGCAACACAAACTAAATATGCACAGTCAATCGATGGCCATTCAATCAACAACAATAAACACGTAGTTGAACAAGAAGAGAAATCCAACGACTCAATTATATAAAAAGATAACAAGAATTTATCCTACAAAAGATTCCATCAAAACCCTAGATAATAAATTAGCTATTCATAATAATATGTAAAACTACAATACTAAAAATCATAACCAACAATGAAAAATAGGAAGAGGAAGGAAAAACTCGTTGAAGAATTCTCTGCCTTACTCCCAGTGTGTTCTTGACTCCTTCGGTCGAATCCCCGGTCCCCTTAGCCTCCTTAGGTCTAAATTTTGTCAAAAGTGTGTCCAACCTCTTAAAATACCATTTTTCCATGTATATATACCAAGTAGGTTCGGTCCCAAACAATTAGACCTTCTCCTACGCGAAAAAGGATAATTTTTCACGTCTGGACAGCCGCGGCCGCGGTCAACCGCGGTACGAATGCGGTATATGACAAGTATACTGCCTCAGCCTGACTCAAGTCCGCGTTCGCGGTTTTGACCGCGTTTCTCACTCTATTGAGTTAGGAATTTGGAAAACTGAAAAACATTAAAGTTGTAGCCCTTTGAGTTAGCTTTCCAACCATATATTGCGGAGCCCTAATAGAGTTCTGAACAAAAAGTTATATACATTTTACTAGACAGTGCGCAATATGCCTACTCGATTCTTCGTTTTGTTGCTCTATCATCCATTGATCCCCGAATACGATCCCGGCTCAATTCCTTGGGCTTTTACTCAGACTTCAAAGCTCCTAATCACGTAAATTCATTCCATAACATCTATATAGCACGGAATCACTCCTACAAGGCATAAAACACACCGTTAGTGCAAAACACTAGCGATTAAAGCACAAACTGAACTAAAGTGCAATAAATTAGAGTGTAATAATCGACTAAAATACGTAATTATAGCCTATTATCAACACCCCACACTTAAACCATTGCTCGTCCTCGTGCAATCAAACTGCACTTTATATAGACTCGACCTTTTTAAACAATTCTCCTAACTCATCACACCAAGAATATTTAAAATAGACTAAGCACAAAAGCGTAACATCTTCACCTCAAGATTTGACTCACAAGTACCACGCATTATTCACAATTCACCTACTTACTCTAACATAGAGATCACTGACATTACCTTTCCTTCATGAATCAAGTGCCCTCACACAACAAAAGAGAGTTGTTCCACAATATAAAATTTAAGAACACTTAGGAACTCAAGATAGAAAGAATTCACTCACTCTCAAAAATAACATTCATATGCCACAAAAGATGAACCATAAGCTTGTTCGTAGTGTACTACTCCACTAATCGAGCTCATTCAATCTAGGATCAATTAGGACTTTATTTGGTTGTAATGTAGGCTACGGGACGGGTATGATACATTTTAGATACAAGAGCTACACCTCCCTAAGCACTTTAATACATATACTTTAACATTCAAACCCCATACTTATATCAAACCAAACTCCACCTTCATATCAATGTATATTACCCATTCTTCTTTAAGCACACTTACATCAAGAGCCACCACTTATCAAGGAATATATTTTTTTTCGCAATACAACTATTTTTTTTCTTTCTTTTCTTTTTCTTTTCCAATTCAAGTGGCTCTTACTTTTTCAAAATAGTGCACCTTTCCCCTTATCTCATTAGTTCCACTCAAAAGCCAAACCAACCACCCCACACTTTAACTTTTACAAAGTTCATAACAATTCAAGTGCTCATGAGTGGTTAAAAGGTTTAAATAGATGATTAATTCAAACAAATGGGTAAGGCTTGTAATGTGGTTGCCAAAGAAACAAGATTACAGGCTCAAAGGGGTTAACTACGATACATAACAATTAGGTGGGTAAAATATACATATCTGGCTCAACAAAGAAACACCTATATCACTTCCAAGACTGAACAAAACTACTATTTCGCTTTGCAAACACACAGGGCAAGTTCTAGGCATCAAATGCAATGCACAGAATATAACAAATCCTTACACACACATGGCACATAACTCACTCAGGATTGGACTCATCAAGACGCTCTAGTCAAAGCAGTTAAGCAAAGTTAAGAACATACAATTTAAGGTACTTATACAAGAGTCGATAACTGAGCCTAAGCGTCACAACCAAAGTACTCACTATTCTCAAGGCATAACAAAGTCAAGAGATATTGCTTCAATTCAAAACACAACACAATGGATCCTACTCCAAAAAAAAAACTAACTACACCCGGTTCAAACAAAACCCTTGGAAAAGAACCGCAGCACAAAGAAAAACCAAGGGGGAATTATCACACTACCTACAAAGAAAATCCTTTTTTTTAGACTTAAATCCCTCATGAAAATTGTCTAATAGATCCATCGTCGGGAAAAGTCCAATCGTTTTTTTTCCCGTTTTTCTAAAAAAATTAAAAAAAATATTCAATTAAACTAACACAACTAAAATAGCATAGAAAGTCACCCAGACAATCTCCTCACGCCACACTTAAAATTGTGCATTATCCCCAATGCACACCATAACTAATAAAAGGGTAAAAAAGACTCCCTGGTAGGCCAATGGCCGAAGCACTAACAACTCATGGGGTACTCAGACTTCTCCCAAGCTTGGTCCTTCATGCGGGTACCTCACACTTAGTTCCAACCAATGGTTTGTTGTTGCATCCTTCTAATGGCTTTGCGTTCCATGCTCCTAAAATCAAAAATCGACACTACAAGAATAACACAATAATAAAATAAATAAATAAATAAAATAATCTAAATTAAAAAAAAAAAAGCTGGGCTGCCTCCCAAAGTCGCTTGATTTACCGTCGCGGCACGACATGAATCACTTTTTGTCTCCACCTCGAGCTTATGAATTGAACCCCAAGTTTTGCTTCAAGCTTATGATTATGCTCTTGGGGCGGTGGAACGAATCTAACTGGCCCAAGGAAATAATGTAATATTCTACACTCCTTGGCCTTTTTATGAGGTATGTAATCCTGACTTTCTGGCAAGAATAATTCCAGAATATATGCACCTTGTTCCTCATTCCTTGACTCTTCAATTGGTTCGGATGACTGTATTTCTATATCATCATCCATACACAATGTGGAAAAATGCTTGGAATGTGGACCAATGCACTCAAACACATGAACTACAGGACTTTCAACATCCTCAACATCGATGTTATTAGAGTCAACAAAATTTATATCCTCAAAGTCCTTGGCCGGCTCTAGTCTCACTTTTTCAACATTGACATCCTCAAATTGTAGTTGGCTAGGTTGTTGATGTTCTACTCTGACCTCCCCAATTAACACCTCAAATCCATGTTCTTCTTGGCTACTATCCTCAATATTGGCTTGTTGAGCATTAAAAACTCCAACCACTTGACTCAATTGAGCCTCCAACTTGCGAATAGTTGCCTCTTGCCTTTCTATCTGCAATTGTTTTCCATTATTTTGTTTCAGAAGGCATTTTAACATATCCTTGATCTCCTTCAGGTCTGCATCCCCAGGTTCATTGTTCCTGTTAACTTCACAAGCAAAGGTAGAACCATCATAGTAAAGGGTTGGGGGAAGTTAATAAATATAAGAACAACCATAAAAGTGACCATTTTTACCACCACACACATCACACACATTCCACAAATAAGATTGAGTTGGTGCACATAACTCACTCTCAATAATGTTTTGAAAATTTTGCCACGGGTGGTTTCTGTAAGGCCTTGGAAAATTTCGCTAAGTAACCTGGGATCTCGTGGTGCCACGTAGGCTTATTATAATATTTATATATGCTATTAACATGGTGTACATCAATCGAATTTGGTATGTGTATAAGTCTTATGGTAAGTAATTTGGGGTCCAAGGAAATGCCTAAGTCTAAGAAAAAGTGGAAAAGTTCATAATAGGCTAAAATTCCAAATGAGCTTGCACTAGTCCATACTTTGAACGATCATATCTAAAGATGTACAAGGTTTTATGTGATGAATAACCTATCAAATGAAAGGTCTTCGAGTCTAGATTCCAACACTTCAAACCGTTCGTCATTTGGACATTCCTACGCAAAGTTATGATCAAATTACCAAAGGCTGGAAAATGCGATCCTGTGTCAAATCTGCGACCGCAAAACCTGTCGCATTTCTGACTTTGCGGTCGCATTTCTGTCGCAGACTGGGCCAGTGTAGCCCAGTTTTGGGCGCCGATTTTGCGGTGAATTATGCGGCCAGCATTCTCGTTTTGCGGTCCGTTCTGCTATAGCAGACCCGACATCGGAGGGTTAATTTTCTAATTTTTATAACCCGACCCCATTTCAATATATAGGCTTTGGGGTTCATTTTGGGGTCATTTCTTACTGATTTTAGAGAGAGATGAGAGCATATAGAGAGAGAAAAGAGAGGTCTAGCTTTATAATCATCCAAACCTTGCATCAACCTTCAAGAATCAAAGAGCCCATTCATAAGTTCTTCATCCAAGAGGTAAGATTCTATACATTAGGCATTAATTTCGAGTTTGGGGTATGAGATGGGGTATTGAGGTATGATTCTTGGGTGTAATACTATTATGTATACATGCATGTACAAATTAGGTTTGTGGGAAGATTGTTTAACATAAATAAGTAAAGATTTGGTTGGGGAATGAAGTAAAAAACCTTGAAAAAGAGATTTGAAACTAAGATGCTCAACTAGTATTTGATAAAATGCTCAAATGAGCTGAAACTATGAATACCTTTCTAATTTGTGTTCAATTTTGTCATGTCTCATATTAGATTGGAATTGCTAGAATTTCTGGAACGTTGTAGTAAATTAAGGAAAGCTTAAACGAGGTATGTATGGCTAACTTTGACCTTTGTAAAATCACCTTGTTTGGTGTACGAATATTTGCTATGTGATATCTACGTGGATTGTTGTTTGTGAAATTCCTGTGATTGGTATGATTTGAATGTTCGTGGTTAAGTCTCCCGATATAATGGTGTAAGTAATTTGGCAATAAACCAAATGTATGATTGTGAAGGTGTTATGTGGTAAGAGCTGAGAAACAAATGATGGAAGGAAATTGTAAATGATGCAATTGGAACAACTGTGGTAATAACATATATGGCTTGTCGTGGGCAATTATCGTTGTGACATAAAATGCATATGAGTTATTGAATATGATGGAAATGGTATTGATGGTTATGGAAATTCTTTGTGAATTGTTGTTGTTATTCCTTGAGAATTGTTGCTGTAGTTCTTGAGAATTGTTGTTGTTGTTCTTTATGAATTGTTGTTGTTATGTTGTTTGTGAATTGTGATTGTTCGGTGGGATCGGGTTGCGCGCCGCAACACGAAGTAATAAGGTGTGGGTTGTGGTGATAAGGGTGGCCGAGGTAATAAGGGTGGCCGAGGTAATAAGGGTGGAAAGTGATCGAAATCACTATTGAAATGAAAATATGAGAAAGTTGTGAAATCATTGATGTGAAAATGTTGAAGGGGAAATGGAGAGATTGTAAACTTGTTTGGCTTGATTGTTTCCTTTCATGTGTATTTGATTGTTGATTCAATTACTACTTGTTACTTGTGTATGGTTTGAGTTTGCTTAGGGCAAAGTTTGTTCATATATACCAGTACAATTCAAATGTACTGACGTCCCTTCTGCCGGGGGTGCTACATTCGTGTTATGATTGTAGGTGGATCCATAGCAGGTACTCCAGTCCACCGACAGTAGCTCCCCTCCACTTTCCGTCAGCTGTATTGGTGAGCCCCTTTCCTCTCGGGGCCCTGCGTGGCTCATGTCGCTTTTATTCCGGAGTCATGTTTTGGGTAATTGTGTAAGGTATAGCCGGAGCCTTGTTACCCACCGACTGGTAGTGGCGAAGTATTGTATTATCCTTTGTATCCTTTGAGGCTCCGTAGACAGTAAATGTGGTTACGAACTTATGTAAATATGTATTTTGTATGTTTGGTGCGATGGTAAGTTGTAAACCTCATTAAGTAACCATGTATGTTTTGTAAAAAGGTATTTTAATTATAAATGGCTAATTCCTTGATTAATGGCAATGAAAATACGGGGTAACACGTGGGATAGGAAAAGGCACTCAGGTCCGCCTGACTGGGGGCTACCCGGTCAGGCGCCGGTCATGTCCTCGGTTTGGGGCGTGACAAACTTGGTAATCAGACGGCCTAAGGTTTATAAAGTGTCCTAGAGATGTCTCGGAGCCGGTGTCTGTAGAGTTCTTCTTATTGGTGTGTTGTCGACTACATCTATAAGTTGGAGGCTATTCAGACATTTAGGAATTTCACCCTTCTTTGATACTCCAATCGTGCGATAGAGCTCAAGTTAGGGAGCTGATTTCCTCTCTAAGTCTTATTCCCAAGATTTGGTGACCTTGATACCATAATCCGCGAATTTGAAGCATGTAAGGAGGGATTGATCCCACCAATTGAGTCCGAGTGATTGCCCAAGGACTTGTTAGGAGAGATGTATTGAGCTGTGGATTGATTGGTAAAACATATCGCTAAGAGGGGAGTGTCCTTGTCCCTATTGATGTCTCTGCACCACCAGATCATGTAGTATATCAGTAATGTTACCTACAGTACGTTAGGGATGTGGAGTCGAGGAGTATTGATTAAGCTATTGCCCTACCAACCTAAAGTCAATAAGGGAGTCAAATGAAATTTTTTACTCATTGTCTATGTACATTCCATATTGAAAGTTCTCATAAACATGGTCTTAACAAGGTGTTGAATAAAAAACATTGCGTGTATCGACTCTTTGAACGAGACGCACTAATTCCGTGAATCTACTCTATTGTGAATTCTCTCTCATTTACAATTCTTGTGGAATTAAGTCTTATGATTATGCCCTTTAATTGAGTTATAACTCTAGGATTGATATTCCCACTTGCTCTTCCTAAATTCTCACCAAGGGACTATATCCGATGAATTTCTTACAGAATCTTTTTATTTAATTGGAAAAAATCTACTCGTTTGTGCCTATACATGCAACATCGTAAAATTTACCTATGTGGTGTCAAGTTCCATGCAAAGCATCCCAGCGTTGCGATCCTTTCTGAGTCACTCTTTTACTCAATTGTGTATATGGGTTATATGGTTTTGAACAGTTAATCTACTCTCTTGCAAATATCATCATGAAATCTTCTCACTGCCTAGTAACATAAAGAGCATACCTTAACACACTATCACATGAGTGCATGTCAATCGAAATGGTCACATGTGCATAAAGTCTCTCTGAAAATGGGATCCTCTACATCCCCGTCATAGGAAAATATTGTGTTGCCATAACTTTCGTATCCACTTGGACATCCGCAGTAAGTAGCTCACTTTGTCCTAGTATTGTGGTTGCTCGTGGCATGGTCGTATATTGCAATTGGGAGTTAATATAGCAGAAGCATGTCCAGCTCATAACAAATGTTTACTTTCCTCTTTTACCCTCCATAACATGTGTTCATTGTGTTCTTTAGTTAGTGAATCCATTGTGCCAATTTCCCCACACTTGTTCGATAACCATGAGAGAACATATCCTTCCATGAGTCATGGTAACACTTCCTTTCTCGTAAGGACCCCTACTAGGCTTTCCGTCAAGACCAAGCACACCTTTGGGGGGTTATTATAGCACGACGCTTTTTTCTCATATTCTTCTGTATTTCATTAGCAACTGGGTAGTTCTCAAGTGGAATCCATGAAGAACTCATTATGAACATCTGCAAACCCTCCATGATTATTCTATACTATCTCATTGGGTTCTCATATCACTTCAAGTTCATCAAGGGTTGATAGCATGTCGCAATTACTAAAATTGAATGATCTCTTTCCGATAATGGATTATCTACACTTGTGCTAGTCCAACGATCTGCTTATCAGTCTAACTCTCGCCTTTAGGTTTTGGGTTGACAAAGGAGAAGTACACCTAGTAACACATTCATATGTCAAAGCCTTTCTCTCCGTTAAGTCTTATAGCATCTCCCAATGTGGTTTGCAATAGCTGGTTGTGTAGAAGTGTGTGTAGTGCTTCATTATGAAGTAGAGTTGCTAAACATAATTGGGTTTTAGAAATTCTGGAGTTATACATCACGTGACTTCATACAGAGATCTTCTTTCAAAAAAAGGGGTTAACTTCTCGTAATCGCTTTATATTACCACCCTTCCTAGTGGATGCAATGTAAAGGTTACTTCCATAAGGCTCTTTCACTTTCTTTTCATTCGTTTTGCATGGTGTGTTGTTTACCCGTAATCTTCAATGCGATATTATCTCAATGTCTTGACTAGTCATCCAACTATACGATCCAATTAAATTCACCTCATTTTTATACTCTACAAGTACCCTTTTCTAAAAGGACACTAAAAGTGGGTAAATCCCCCTTTACTATGGACTTCTAATATCTTCGGCTTAGTTTAAGCTTGTTGGTTCCAAGTGGTGCTCATTAGTTTTTCTACACTACTATCTATTTCATCTGATAACTCTCATGTAAAATTCATTTACGTTCCATGGCATCAAAGAGGAAGTCTTGTAGCATTAAGGAAGGGGACATATTCCTTTTGTTAAAATAAATAAATATTTCTGGTATTCTTTGTAGATGTTCTTCTAACAACCATTTACATGCTCTGATTATCGATGTGACTAGATAACCCAGGTTACTTGTCCTCGATAAATGCATTAAGACGTCTCATTCTTTCGAACTTATCCATGGGAGCACTTTGAGGTCTTGTTTTATACCAACTCGTAATGGTTTTAAGTACTTTCTCGTCATTGTAAATGATTTTCTAGGACCACGAGGGCATATCTATTGGGTTTCAAAGTAGTAATGATTTTTCCTTAAGGCTCAAGATTTAATTGCCCTGATTTCAAACCAAAGTGTATGTCTTTTTCAAAAGTCATAAATGGGGCGGATTGAATGGGTTACGTGGCCTCCTTCTCACTCGACTTCTAGAATAATTGACTGTATCATTTTCATGTGAGGGGAGTTTTGCTACCCTTGGTATTCCATCTCTTTGGGTGGGTAGTAGTGTCATTTGTCTTTCTCACCGGAGCATCATGTTAACCATTAGAACGCCTCTAACCAATACATGATTTCATCCTAACATTTAGATGTCCGAGCTATGTGGTTTTACTCGTGAAAGGGGTGAGATTAGATACCTTCAGAATTTTTGCACATATCATGAGCATATTGATTTGAAAGACAAGTGTCTGCATCTTTAGTTCTCTCATATATGATCAACTATCAGGAAGGGTTAAGCTGTCTGAAATGTGATAATCTCATAATTGTTCAACTTCTTTTCATCCTCATGGGCTTACGGCATAGATTCCCTGTGTCAGCTAACGTCAGGAGTGTAATTCCACTTCATGTATTTTGAATCCCATATCGCATTCAAGTTACCAGAGCATGAATTGATTTTCCCTTCACCCTAGGGAACGACTGGGTCATGTACTTGAATATTCCTCCTTAACGATTCCTATTGCCAATGTACTACTTACCCCTATGCCTCATTTGTGTAATAATTGACGTTGTCACAGTGATTAACCATGTCAGCATTGTTAGTTGTAACTTTCGTGTCCCTTAGCATATAACCTCAGAAAGTACTCTACTCAGCGCATTAATGAATTCCTGAATAACTCCAGCCTGATCTTGAACTCTGTTGTTCCTCATTGTATTAGATCCATTGGGTATTGTAAGTTCAGACGAGATGAAGCTTCACAGTGTGATCACATGTATATTTGATAGGTAATTTTGTGGTCAGTGTGTGATAGCACATCTTAGAGTAATTGTTGAAGGTCATCAAGGGTTTAGTGTGAGTGTTCGCCTAGAGATTTTGAGTTTGGAGGGTGAGCAGGCTATTCTCAATATTTTCCCCTGAAGATGTTATGTGAGTTGATAATAAAGGTTGCATAAGTGTATTCCACATTAGGCTGCACTAGGAGTATGAAGTGTCCCCGTAGTTGTTCGCCATATATTTTGTGCATTAACATGTCTATGTCTAAGAAAGTAGGTGGATATCAATTGTGTATCATTCCGGTGGAAATCATTGAAGGTGAAGTTAGTGGATAGTTAGCTTATGCGAAATATCTACTTGTTATCCCTGTTAAGTAAGTTTAGGGGTCGAAATTGCTCCGATGAATGTGTTCTGGAAAAGTCTGTAGATATAAGAGGCCATTGAAGGCCCAGAGTGCTGTGGAAATAAAATATTTTCTCTTGATTGCATAGCAGTTGGTTTTGATTTGAAAGGTACCTTCTAGGTGATATGATTTAAAAATGTGCAGTCCATGCCCAGGTATCATCGTGATAAAGTAGTGTTTGTAATGCTGAGGTTCTTGTCATTAATATATAAATATTGTGGTGCTTTATCGAGTTGAGGAAGCCACATGGGAGGCGGAAGATGAAATGAAAGAAAAATATCCCCATCTGTTTGAACAAGTCTGGTAGTGATCGTGCGAACTCTTATCTCTAAGAAAACTAATGTTGTGTTCCATTGGGTGCAAAGACACCCCATATCTCCCCTAAATGCTTTACTATTGTAACTCCTCAAGTTGTGCAAGAATTGTATGTGTTATGATTATTTGAGTCATGTGCAAACCCGTTTTGGTAAATGAAAGTTTTGTAAGAACTCTTGTGATAAGTGAATGATTAATTGAAATGCGTATGGTGTATTGGTTTAACTGTATGGGACTCATTGAAGTGACCAAACTATGTGCAAAAAATGTGTCAAGTGATTGAATATGTGCAAGTGTTGAGGAAATGAATTGTATACCAGTTGTAGGGATAATAGGAGTTGTGTAATGGTGCTTGGAAATATGTTTCGGGGGCTCTATGACAGGTAGATATGTCCAAATTACAAAGGAAAATCTCGTGAAATTTTCTAAAAATAGGGGAGTTAGTGAAAAATTACCAACTGATTTTCAAAATCCTCATTCGAGGACGAATGATCCTAAGGGGGGGGGAGAATGTAAGGCTCCGGAAAATTTCGCTAAGTAACCTGGGATCTCGTGGTGCCACGTAGGCTTATTATAATATTTATATATGCTATTCACAGGGTGTACATCAATTGGATTTGGTAAATATGTGTATAAGTCTTATGGTAAGTACTTTGGGGTCCAAGGAAAGGCCTAAGTCTAATAAAAAAGTGGAAAAGTTCATAATAGGCTAAAATTCCAAATGAGCTTGCACTAGTCCATACTTTGAACGATCATATCTAAATATGTATAAGGTTTTATGTGATGAATAACCTATCAAATGAAAGGTCTTGGAGTCTAGTTTCCAACGCTTCAAACCGTTCGTCATTTGGACATTCCTACGCAAAGTTATGATCAAATTACCAAAGGTTGGAAAATGCAATCCTGTGTCAAATCTGCGACCGCAAAACCTGTCGCATTTCTGACTTTGCGGTCGCATTTCTGTCGCAGACTGGGCCAGTGTAGCCCAGTTTTGGGCGCCAATTTTGCGGTGCATTATGCGGCCAGCATTCTCGTTTTGCGGTCCGTTCTGCTATAACAGACCCGACATCGGAGGGTTAATTTTTTAATTATTATAACTCGACCCCATTTCAATATATAGGCTTTGGGGTTCATTTTGGGGTCATTTCTTACTGATTTTAGAGAGAGATGAGAGCATATAGAGAGAGAAAGGAGAGGTCTAGCTTCATAATCATCCAAACCTTGCATCAACCTTCAAGAATCAAAGAGCCCATTCATAAGTTCTTCATCCAAGAGGTAAGATTCTATACATTAGGCTTTAATTTCGAGTTTGGGGTATGAGATGGGGTATTGAGGTATGATTCTTGGGTGTAATACTATTATGTATACATGCATGTACAAATTAGATTTGTGGGAAGATTGTTTAACATAAATAAGTAAAGATTTGGTTGGAAAATGAAGGAAAAACCTTGAAAAAGAGATTTGAAACTAAGATGCTCAACTAGTATTTGATAAAATGCTCAAATGAGCTGAAACCATGAATACCTTTCTAATTTGTGTTCAATTTTGTTATGTCTCATATTAGATTGGAATTGCTAGAATTTCCGGAACGTTGTAGTAAATTAAGGAAAGCTTAAACGAGGTATGTATGGCTAACTTTGACCTTTGTAAAATCACCTTGTTTGGTGTACAAATATTTGCTATGTGATATCTACGTGGATTGTTGTTTGTGAAATTCCTGTGATTGGTATGATTTGAATGTTCGTGGTTAAGTCTCCCGATATAATGGTGTAAGTAATTTGGCAATAAACCAAATGTGTGATTGTGAAGGTGTTATGTGGTAAGAGCTGAGAAACAAATGATGGAAGGAAATTGTAAATGATGCAATTGGAACAACTGTGGTAATAACATATATGGCTTGTCGTGGGCAATTATCGTTGTGACATAAAATGCATATGAGTTATTGAATATGATGGAAATGGTATTGATGGTTATGGAAATTCTTTGTGAATTGTTGTTGTTATTCCTTGAGAATTGTTGTTGTAGTTCTTGAGAATTGTTGTTGTTGTTCTTTATGAATTGTTGTTGTTATGTTGTTTGTGAATTGTGATTGTTCGGTGGGATCGGGTTGCGCGCTGCAACACGAAGTAATAAGGTGTGGGTTGTGGTGATAAGGGTGGCCGAGTTAATAAGGGTGGCCGAGGTAATAAGGATGGAAAGTGATCGAAATCACTATTGAAATGAAAAATATGAGAATGTTGTGAAATCATTGATGTGAAAATGTTGAAGGGGAAATGGAGAGATTGTAAACTTGTTTGGCTTGATTGTTTCCTTTCATGTGTATTTGATTGTTGATTCCATTACTACATGTTACTTGTGTAATGTTTGAGTTTGCTTAGGGCAAGGTTTGTTCATACATACCAGTACAATTCAAATGTACTGACGTCCCTTTTGCCGGGGGCGCTACATTCGTGTTATGATTGTAGGTGGATTCATAGCAGGTACTCCAAGTCCACCGACAGTAGCTCCCCTCCACTTTCCGTCAGCTGTATTGGTGAGCCCCTTTCCTTTCGGGGCCCTGCGTGGCTCATGTCGCTTTTATTCCGGAGTCATGTTTTGGGTAATTGTGTAAGGTATAGCCAGAGCCTTGTTACCGGCAAGTATTGTATTATCCTTTGTATCCTTAGAGGCTCCGTAGACAGTAAATGTGGGTTACGAACTTATGTAAATATGTATTTTGTATGTTGGGCGATGTAAGTTGTAAACCTCATTAAGTAACCATGTATGTTTTGTAAAAAGGTATTTTAATTAAAATGGCTAATTCCTTGATTAATGAGCAATGAAAATACGGGGTAACACGTGGGATAGGAAAGACACCCAGGTCCGCCTGACTGGGGCTACCCAGTCAGGCGCCGGTCATGTCCCTCGGTTTGGGGCGTGACAGTTTCCTTCGCAATATGTATGGAGATCAATAGTAGAATTATCTACACCTAAATTCCCATAATTCCAAGATGTCATATTTCTCAAATCCACAGTTATAAAAAAAATACAAAAAAGAACAAAACAAAATAAAAGTTCAAACTTGAACCCTAGCAATATATACAGCTACAACTACACCGTTAGCTACAACTACACCATTAGTTCCCCGGCAACGGCACCAAAATCTGATCACGCCCAAATCTAGTCCTAAAAGAATAAGCGGTCGCTGCAAATATAATCCGGTCTAAAAGTCCGGAGTCGAATCCCACAAAGAACTAAGGCTTTGGTATATCTGTTTAATGTCACTAAAAAGACAAGTTTGAACAATTTTCTAAATTATAAAGATTGAGATTTATATTTCTAACTAATTAACTAGCATATACTAGAAAGCGGTAAAATTATCAACTAACGAGACAAAGGGTCGGAGACTAAATTAAGGAGGTCTAGAGTTATGATTTCCCCAATTGTCGGAATCCTTTTATCTATGTTCCCTACAATTTCGCCATTGTATTCTCTACCGATTGTGAGTACTTTGGTTGTCATAATTCTCTCTCGAGCAACTACCACAATTTACTGGATGTATTCTCTCGAACTACACTAGCTGACATTAATTCACCGCTCACAACGATCGCACCAAGGTTTCGTTATCTCTAATCCCTCCTTTAAACCCTCCGTATTGATCTCTCACATACGTTAGGAGTGATGTTTTTCAACAACTACCTAAATATGTATCCTTTCTCAAGCAACACATAATAAATAGGCACAGTCAATCGATGGCCATTCAATCAACAACAATAAACACGTAGTTGAACAAGTAGAGAAATCCAACGGCTCAATTATATAAAAAGATAAGAAGACTTTATCCCAGAAAAGGTTCCATCAAAACCCTAGATAACAAATTAGCTATTCATAATAGTATGTAAAACTACAATACTAAAAATCATAACCAACAATGAAAAGTAGGAAGAGGAAGGAAAACTCGTTGAAGAATTATCCGCCTTACTCCTAGTGTGTTCTTGACTCCTTAGGTCGAATCCCCGGTCACCTTAGCCTCCTTAGGTTTAAATTTTGTCAAAAGTGTGTCCAACCTCTTAAAATACCGTTTTTCCATGTATATATACCAAGTAGGGTCGGGCCCAAACAATTATACCTTCTCCTACACGAAAAAGGACAATTTTTCACGTCTGGACAGCCGCGGCCGCGGTCAACCGCGGTACGAACGCGGTATATGACAAGTATACTGCCTCAGCCCGCCTCAGGTCGCGTCGCGGTTTCGACCGCATTTTTTATCCTGTTTTGTTTGGAATTGGAAAAACGTAAAACATGAAAGTTGTAGCCCTTTGAGTTAGCTTTCCAACCATATATTGTGGAGCCTAAATAGAGTTCTGAGCAAAAAGTTGTGTGCATTTTACTAGACAGTGCGCAATATGCCTACTCGATTCTTCATTTTGTTGCTCTATCATCCATTGATCCCCGAATATGATCCCGGCTCAATTCCTTGGGCTTTTACCCAGACTTCAAAGCTCCAAATCACGTGAATTCATTCCATAACATCTATATAGCTCGGAATCACTCCTACAAGGCGTAAAATACACCGTTAGTGCAAAACACTAGTGATTAAAGCGCAAACTCAACTAAAATGCAGTAAATTAGAGGGTAATAATCGACTAAAATACGTAATTATAGCCTATCATCAAATACCTTTCCTCATTAGGTCATGAAACTACACGTGGCATAGAACCTACCTTACGGTTGGGAAATGCGGAAGAGTACTTCCCATTAGGTGTAATAGCACATTTAACGTTACTAGCCAATTAAATTCCCAAATTTTAGCCAACAAAGATTATAAAAAATCACTTAATTGATAATAAACAAATAACGAAAGAAGTAGCATTGGAAGAATTGCTCTACACTCTATAAATAAAGGGTCGATAAGCCTTCGTGCTCTACATAAACAAAAAAACAAAAAATCGATTTGTATTGAAAACAGACTTTAGCGCTTATTATCGGTAACTACTATATACATATCGTAGTAGAATTAATACGCAAGTTGTCTCAAGTTCTAGTTTCGGCCTTTTGTACAAACTTGCATGTATTAAAGGATGTAATTTAATGGTCAATAAAATGGAATGGGATTATCATGGGAGATTAGGGTTAAATCTCAGCATAGACAAAAACATTACAAAGTTACTAAGTACGTACATTTGTGGTCGGATAGCAGGTATTTTGATAAAATGATCGAAGTACTCGTAACTTAATCAAATACTATGATTACGTTATCGCAAAAAGAAAAAAACAACAACGTATGCACATATTACATATTTGTGAAGGTGGGACGAACACAGCTATAAATTGTTGTACTAGATCCCACGTTAGTTGTACTCTGTAGTTGGGCTCAGTTCATTAATGACTACATGATTATTTGTCGGTTATACCCTTAACCTACACCATTTGATTAATTCTCCTTTGGGGATAAATCTGTAATTAACTTTTTCCAATTCTATTCCTCTCTAAGGCCATCTCTAAGGCTAACTCTATTTTTTTCACCAAATTTCACTCTAAAATGGTGCAACACCAAATTTACTCCAACCATTACACCAAATCTTCTCTCTCTTCTATATTATATTATTATCTTCTATTTACTTTTCATTTTTTATTTCCTTCAAACTAATACTATCTTTTTTCTTTTTTCCATATTCATTATATATAATTCACTAAACTTATGTTTTATGTTTTTAATGTAATTTCAATTTTAATGTATCCTCCTTTTATGTACTTTAATTATAATGTATTTTTATTTTATGTATTGTTAATTTTCTTTTTTAGATTTTAGTTTTCACTTTTTAATTTTAGCAACATTAGATATCTTAAATTTGCAATTTTTATTTTTAAATAATGGTTATATTTCTTTTTATATAATTATAATAATAATAAAATTAACTTATAATTTTATATAATTTTATATAAATATAATATATACAAAAATTAATATATCAAAAAATAGGATATAAAATTAAAATTATAAAGATCTTAATATAAAAGTTAATTATATACATAATATATGATAAATTAAAAGTCCAAAAATAAAAAAAATGAATAAAATAATATTAAACCAAATATAGAGTAATGAATGCTCTATAATAGAGCAAGAAATAGAGTGGCATTGGAGCAAGAATGCACCATTTCTTGCACCAAATTTGGATTTGGTGCAAGAAAGAAATAGAGTAGCATTGGAGATGCTCTAAGCACGTGTATTTTCCTGCCCATTACTCCTTTCGAATTCATTTTCTCTCAGAGTTCTCCATTTGGTTCTCCTCTTTTCTCTCAAAGGGATTGAAGCTTTTTGGATTTATACACAAGATCTCACCAAAAAAACCACCTGAAAAATCGATAAGTTGCTGCAAAATCACAAAATCGTCTGAAAATAAATGCTTCAACCTGTAAAACCCTAGTTTGATGATCGAAGACACAAATCGGATGTTCGGGAGAGAAACTCTTTGTCATTCAATCCGTCGTTCTCTTTCTCTAACCCTGGGTTCCATCGCCATGGCCACAGAACTTTCTCTTGGAGTTTGCTGATGTTGGATTCTTATTGTGCAACTATTTTGGAACAGATAAATGTTGACAATAGAATCTAAAAGGGACCAACAAAGGGTCTTACAAAAAGAAAAATACAAAAGTAGAAAGAAAATCCTATCTATGCCCAGGCTGGCCTCTCCCTCGGGCACAGCTTCCCCTTCGAGCTCAACTTCATTACTGGATCCGTCTTGGCTGTCTTCATCATCGTCGTCAGAGTAGACGAAGAACTTGGCATCAACTTCGAGCGCTTTTGCTTGAGCTATCTCCGCAGTGAAATTGAAACCCCGAGCATAGATCTCTTCGAGGGTCTCCCTCCGGGATTGACACTTGGCCAAATCGCTGCTCCGTTTTTCTCGGTTGGAGGTTTCCCTTAGCTCCATTTGAGCAGCCTCAACATCCCTAAAGTACACTGCGACGGTTTTATCAGCAACCTCAGCTTCTATTGCGGCAAGTTTGGCCTCGAGCTCACCAATCTTTTTTGCCTGGGCCGAATTTTTCTCTTTAGCTCCCCGGAGCTGGGTCTCAGCTGAGGTCAGTTTGGATAGAGCAGCCTCTTTCTCAGCAGCAAGCCATTCCATATTTTCCTTCCACCGGTTGCAGTCGGCCTTAACCTGATCGATCTCTCCTCGAAGCTGCCCTACAGCTGAGACACTGAAGTGTTAGCCTCCACAATTGGGTCAAGTAGACCATACTCTTTCAAAATGACGGTTACCTGCTTGTCTAGCTCGGTCTCATTTTTACGAGCTTTGGCGAAGTCTGTCCGAAGGTCCTTGAGCTCCTTCTCTTTTTAGCTGCAAAGGAGTTTCAGGGCATTCCCTTCATCCAAGGACTTCTTGAGCTCGGCCTCACATTGGCTCAGCTCGACCCTAAACCTGGTGATGGCCTATGCAGAAAAAGAGATATCAGTCAGGGTAAGGGGAGAAGAAGAGATTGCAGCAATAGGAGACGGTGAGCCTCTTCAAAGAGGGTAGAAGCGTCGTTGAGGTCGGCGGCATCATCAACCCCATTAAAGCAATCCCGGAAAGGATCTTCTTCACCGGGGACTCCGCTCGGGTCAGGCGTTCGCAGAGCTTGAGCTTCCGTTATTGCCTCCTCATAATAAGCTGGTAGAGGAGGAGAACGACCGATTGTCATGGCCTCGAGCATGTCGCTCGGGGTGCTCTGTTCAACCCCGGGGATCTCAGTACTTACCCCCTTTGGTATGCTTGGTATGCTTGTTAAAGGCGGAGGAACAATCTCGACCTCAGGCGATTCAGGGGCTTTGCCCGCGTCTTTCTTCGGAGTTCCCTCACCTCGAGGCAGAGTCTCTGCTTTGGAGGGCTTGACGACTTCAATTGGTTTCCTAGCTCGGGTCACCAGCGCCGATTCTTCGCCCTCGTCTTCTTCTTCATCATTCAGTTGATGGAGTGAGTCTATGTCCACGATAATATCTCCACTAGGAAAAGCTTACATATTTCTTAATTTGCATTATTATAATTTATTTGTTATTATTATTGTTCTTGTTATTGTTATTGTTATTGTATTGGGTCTGTTTGAACGGTGAAATTATTCCCATATTATCTTTATGTTTATAGGTAATGAAGAAATTTTTGATATTTCTTTATGTTATCTTTGTTATATATTTTGATGAGTTTGTTAACAGTTAGTAGTTCATATGGATTAGTGCTTTTGTGTGTTTGAATCAAGCTTTTGTGAGTTTAAAGATCACGATTTTAGAATTTGGGTCCAACTGTATGGTTTGCTGTTTGCGTGTTAAAGCTTATGATTGTTTACTGCCAAAGAGAATTTGCTATCTTTCTCTTTATACACAATATATATTTCTCTGATATATTCACTGCATGAAGTGCAACACTCAATTGTCAGCGGCACAAATTAGTAAATATATTTATTATACTTAATTAGTAAATCTATTATGTGTTATATATTATACTGAAGGATGTTTGTCATAGCCTAGAACACTACTCTTTCTGGTGGTGTTTAGTTCTATTATTCTTTATTGATCTATTGGTGCATATTGCAAAACGAAAATCATTGTCCATCAACTAGATCTAAAAAGAAGAAAAAGGCCAAACCTTTTGTTTTGCAAGAAAAAGCAACATAGATGTCGTTGTTACATTTTCAAATAGGAAGTTGGTTAAAGAAACCAACAGATGGATTACTTTACACAACTTATAATAGAAGTTCTCCTGAAATATTTGGAATTGAATTGATCAACATGGATACCATGATACAATAGCAGCTTTCTCAGATTACTTATTATTTTTCTATTCATGTAAAAAGTTTGTCATATTGCAAAAGAGTTTCTTTCTCAGATTATTTAAAGCTCAGCTTTATCTCTTAAAGGTCTATCATCTTACTGCTTTGCTCTTGAAGCTGTATTCATCTTTATATCTTATGATTTCGTATTTTTCTTTATCTTAGTCTTTGCCGAACTTTTGTTCCCATTTTAAGTTTTTTCGTTTATATGGATTTAGTAGAATTGTTATTGTTCAAATGTCTCCAAACAGAATGAGAAACATATATTTTGATCACAGTTTTTTTCTCGCGGTTGCAGGTTGCAGCTAGGCATTATATGGCGGAGACTGCACTGCCTGCTCTTTGATGTCAACTACTTGACATCTTTGACTAAGGTCTTCGAATCCTACTCATTCTGGGGGAAATTACTCTGTTAGCCCAAAGCAAGGTAGCAACATTCTAATTCTCCAAAATTATATGGTGATTCATCAACTATATTTATTTTGTTTTGTTGTTATGATATCACTTATGTTGAGTTTATGGATATTGATTTTGATAATCTTGGATTCCATTTGATGCCAACTGCTTATATGTATGTCACAAAAGCTTTGAATATGGACAGTTTGACAAGGCTAGCTTATTCATGGGAATGTCCAGTTGAGCCCTGTGCTGCTGCCTTGAACTATGTACAATAACTAATCTTTTTTTCATATTCGACCAAAATTTATAACACAACTGAATCATTCGAAGAGCATTAATTTCACAAAATTTGATTGAAGCAGGGTTTGGTTTAAGGTACATAAGCACATAGAAGAGAGAATCTATTTGCCCTCATTAGAATGCACATTGGTGCCGAGAGAATATGCATGATATGGCCTTACCTAGATCTTGCAATTATTATCTCATATTGTGTTCATTCTTGGGGTTGAATATTTACAAATTCCTCCTCCTGAAAATTGTCCACTGTACAAAGGTATTGGAAGCTCTAAGATTTTAGGCATGGGGCAAGTAAGTGATATATGTATGTGATGTAAATGAGTTACCAACAGTTAATGACTTGATTTATGAATGACTTGAATGACAAAATACTGAACTAGAATAGAATGCATGGCACTCTTTTCTTAATCTTATTTTTTGAGTCATTTGATGTCTCCATGTGCTATATGCCTGAAACGACTAAATAATGTTTTACTGTGTTTTTCTTTTGACTGATGTTCTAAAATACACTTATTTATCAGTCATGAATTTGATACATTATGTACTTCTATTGGATAGTAGCGGTTAACAATATTTATGAGTTGGCTCAAGCATACTTTCATTGTTATGCATGTACTATGGAAAATTATTTCAAGTCTCTTTATTATCTTTGTTTAGTTTAGTGAAATATGGTCATTGCCAATAGTGGATGTAACTTGGAATCTAAAAGTACAGTTGGCTTAATACTGATTGTGAAGAAACGGATATCGAGTTTAGCTCTTTCTTCTCTTTTTTCTTTTTCGAAGTATAGAGGCCAAGTATGCATATACTACACTTTGTAAGAAGGTTGTCCTTTCTTGGATATCAACAAATATGCCAACTATGACGTCAAAGTTTTCTCTATATAAGCTGGACAAAATTGTCATTTTTTTTTTGGATTTCTAATGTAGGTTAATAAAGAGGAACACGAGGAGAAAGGATTTTCAGATTTGCTGTTTCTTGATCAATGTTTTAAAAGGCGGGGGCGTGAGGCGAGGCGTTTTACTTCTGACGAGGCGAGGCGTAAGCCCTTAGACATGGACGTAAGTCACACGGATCTTTAAATTTTACTATTTTCAAAATTTTTAAATAGTATAAAATAAAAAATAATTATAAAATTACATCAAAATCACAAAATTATAACAAATAATCTATTGAAAATATTTATAAAATATAATTCAACTATGAATAATGCGAAAAGTATGACATATATCATAATATGCAAATTAGCTGCAACGTCATTACAACTCAAACATCAAAAGTAATGTATTCGATACAAAATCATATATGTATCTCTTAAGGAGTAATGAATCAAGAAGAATCTCAATATTATAATTTTATATTTTTCTTAAAATACTTCTTTTATTTAATATGCTTTCTATTTTAAAGAGAATTTATATAAAAACATAATTCACAATTTAAATATGATTATCTAGCATCATTTATTTTTAAGTTTCAACAAGTTAATAAAGTGACACATAATTCACCATACAATACGATAACTAATTATTTGTAAATAGTTACTAGCTAATACTGAGCTATTAAATTAATAAGTATTGTATCTCGTAAACATGATAAAAAAAAATTATGGACCATATTATATAGTAAAGACGTAACAAAATTTAATAAATAAATACTTTTTAAAATAAAAGATTTATTTAAAATTAACTATCATAGCAGTCTTAGTGGATAACGTGCAATAATTTTTATTTTAATTATGATATAAAATACTCTCAACTTAATGATTTATGATTAAGAAAAAAGTAATTTTGAATAGTCAACGATTTATGAAGAAAAATCTGAGGATTTACAAGGTTAATTACATACAATTGCATAAAGTTCTATTAGGCGAGCCCAGGACGCTGGGCGTTGGGCGTGTACGGGGCGTAAGCCCTGATGGCCGAGGCGTAAGTCCCACGGAACTAAGCCCCACACATAAGTCCAGGGGCGTTTTACGAGTGCTCCGCCCCGGGGCGAGTCCCAATTCTGCCTTTTAAAACAGAGATCTTGATTCAATCAGTAAGTGATATATGGAAAAGTTCTCTTTATTATATCCCTTAACAAGGTAAGGCTCTAACAGCCAGCGGAACTATCGCTAGCACTCCATGCCTAACAGTCATTGAAGCCTTATCACTATAATTACCTTTCTTTGAGATTAAGACAGACCAAGAGATTTTTATATAAAGTGGAAGAAGATTCATGCTTCAAATCGCGCTTTTTCTTTGAAGAGTATAAGATATTCGTGAGGTTTAAGCACACGGAGATAGTGATTGTAATTTTTTTTTGATTCTTCAGTTTCTATTAGTTTGTTGTAGCAGCTGTTGTAGATTTATAATGCTGCAATAAATAGAAGAAATACATGACGACATATTATTTAACGTTTCTGTAGATCCTTTAGTCTGTCAGACATGTGTGTCTTAGGTGCTTTTGAGGATTCATTTATTTTGCAACACTCAAAATGATTGTGCATAGGAACAATTTATGTTGCTTTAGCTACGTGAAATTTATTTTATCATTCATAAGTTTTGTGATAATCAGAATTGTTTGCGCTCGAAGCATTCGGTTTGCATCTCTCATGTTTGGCCCGTGCATTGCACGGGCAAACCCTTCTAGTAATATAATAAATTGGTAAATGTCCATGCATAGGATTCATACTATAGGTTTAGTGTAACCATCTAATATAAATAAAGATGAGCATAGTATTCTTCTGGCATAAAGATTACAGTTGATGGTTATGTACAACAAACTATAACGGTGACGAAAGCAGAAAATAATTCTACAACATTAAAGATCTTTATCCTCGAATTTAATAGTTTTAGACAATATCAAATCATCTCGACCTCGATATATAAGTTGTAAGAAAAATGAGTTGATAATATTGAATAAGAACAAGAAGGAAAGAACAATTTATAAAAATACTGTGTCGTGGCAAGCCACTGCCTTGAAAGTGATTTCGGCCCGACTGGGTGCAGATCGTTAAGACCAGTCGCCCCCAAGGTTCCAGAGCACCTCCAAACACGTGCACTCGTGGCTGGAAGTTCAGAATTTGCACAAAATAGTTGCCCAGAAAGAAGAGAAGATAAAGGTATTTTCTGTAGGTATTACAGAAATTAAAATATTGTAGGAAGAAAATAATGATTAGCAAGATGAATTATTGGTTAAGAATTGAGTGAATATGATGGCTAATGATCATCCTATTTATAGGCAATTAGGGAGGTTGCATATATGACAAGTGTGGAGAGTCTTTTTACACTTGTCTAAATATATTAGTCCACTTGGCTTCAATATTAACAAGTGTACCTAGTCTTCCGTGCATGAAGACACAAGATAGATTTGCATAGCCATTTGTCAAAGCCATTCAACATTTGGCTTGAAGACTTCATGCAAGAAGCCACTTGAAAATAAATAGAACACTTGAAAAATAAAAAGACCCATGGCTATTGGTTGTAAATGAATTTTCAAAAATAAATTTTTGATTTTACATTATAAATAATACCAACAATCCCCCACTAATGCAAAGACAAAAATAGAATAATTCTGGGCAAAAGAAGGAACATGTACTTAAGTGTCAATATCTTTCGATTTGAATTGACACGTAGTGAAATGAGACAACAACTAACATCCACAAAGTGAAGTACTCTTGAACTGAATGGACATTAGTTGAGGCCCCCACAACACATACTATATCCTTAATTTTATGCAAACTCCGCGATAATAACAAAGTGTTTTTATGGTCATGCACATACCTTGAGTCTCATGAGTGCTCTAGAAAGACATCCCAAGTCTTTCATAAAAGGCAACCGCACCTTTACACTCACATAGGTGATTCCATCAAGTCTATCTACACATAGACTACCTTAAGGCTATGGAATCATTAAGAGCAAAGTAAGCTCAACCTTATAAAGCCCTACCACACGCCATAGGGATAGGAGATGTAGTTCATATTGAGGTCTCATATGGCTTCGTTTGACCACAAACGGATATCCACCATACTTCCTCAATCCATGGGCTTTAGCCCCATCCCCCTTGATGTTTCAAGGATAACTCTCCTTGCCAAACCCTTGGTTAAAAGATCCGCCAAATTTCTTTCGGATCTTACATATTCCAAGGAAATAACACCATATTTCAACAACTGTTTTACCGCGCCATGCCTAATGCGAATATGTCTTCTTTTTTCATTATACACACTATTTTTGGCAATTCCAATTGCCGCCTGTGAGTCACAATGTAGAGAAACTGGTGAAGCTTGTCTTCCCCACAAAAGCACGTCTGCCAATAAATTTCTCAACCACTCGGCTTCTTGCCCTGCCAACTCAAGAGCAATGAATTTAGACTCCGTAGTAGATCGTGCTATACAAGTCTGTTTTGAAGTCTTCCATGAAATAGCACCTGCACCCAAAGTAAACATATAGCCACTAGTACAACTAACTTCATCATTGTTAGTAACCCAGTTTGCATCACAAAATCCTTCTAAAACAGCAGGAAATTTATTAAAATGCAAACACCAATCAATAGTACCTCTCAAATACCTTAGCAAACGATGAAGAGCAATCCGGTGTTCACTACTAGGGTTGTGAGTATATCTACTCAATCTACTAACAACAAAAGCAATATCAGGTTGTGTATAATTCATGAGAAATATTACACTACCAATTATCTTAGCATACTCAATTTGAGAAATACTAGATTCCTTATTCTTTTTCAAGTGTATGCTAGGATCATAAGGAGTTCTCACAGGCGCTACATCAAAACAATTGAGCCTTTTCAATATTTTCTCAATATAATGAGACGGAGACAATGAAAAACCATCAGAAGTTCTTTTGATTTTAACCCCTAAAATCACATCTGCTTCTCCAAGATCTTTCATTTCAAATTTAGAAGACAAAAAATTCTTAGTCTCATTGATGACATTCACAATAGGGCCAAAGATTAATATGTCATCCACATACAAACATATAATAACACAATCCGATCCTATCATCTTGGAATAAACGTAAGTGTCAAATGCATTAACAACAAAACCATTAACCACTAATGTGCTATTAAACTTTTCGTACCATTGCTTAGGTGCCTGCTTTAGACCATACAAAGACTTTATCAATTTGCATACTTTATTCTCCTGTCCTTGGATCACAAATCCCTCACGTTGAGACATATAGATCTCTTCCTTTAAATCACCATTTAGGAAAGTCGTTTTAACATCCATTTGATGTATCACTAAATATGAATAGCGGCTGTATTGGGAAAAATTAAGTTCATGTATAGAATTAATTATGAGGTGACATGTCATGACACGTGGACCGGTAAAACAATGACAGTTGGAAAAGAATAGTTGAAGAGGCACGAGCTTTAGCAGGCACGGGCAGAGATACAAGGAAGTCGGAAAGGATAGGTGCTCGAACCTATTGATATTCAGAAGTCGCACTAGAAGAATTAACCTAAATAGAAAAAGGGGTACAGATACGTATTGTTAGTAATTAATGGGCATTAATCACGGAAAAAGATATGGAATCTGTATTGAATCAGTTATTATTACCAATTATAACGTTACATTAAATGTCATTAATTGTCCATAATGGCTCTATTATGAGAGAAAAAAACGTTTTACTTAGAGATAGCTATAAAAGGCGAGGACTGAACATTTGTAAGGACACGAAATACTATTGAAATATACTGATTTACTTTGCTTTCTATTTAGTTATTATTTACATCAATTATTCTTATTTCTACTTGATTATCAGTAACCCGAGTTCTTCTAAAATAAAGCTTTGACCGAAATCCCAATTTTTGGTCAAACAAATTGGTTCCGTTGCCGGGAATCTGATAATCTATTCCTTCCTAAATTAACCTTTTTGTCAAATCAATCATGTCAAATGTCAATGACAACAATCAAAGAGACCGACAACTCCAGGAGAATCTGCAAGGTGATGGAACCCCGGTCCCTTCCCCACAAAGTTCTCCTCGACAATCTCGAGAAGGAACTCCTGATGGATCTCAATCAAATGCAAATGATCAATTGGAAAATGATGAGGCTATCAACGAAGCTTTGCAAAAGTTAATCGCTCAACAGTCAACAAAGCTCTTGAGGCTTTCGCTAACCAGCTACCAGTTGTGCCACCAACGTCAACTCCAAACAACAACACATTAGAAAATCCTCGCTCCGGACTCGTTAACTCAGGCAGCGGGGGAACTCCTAGTGAATCTCGTGATGGAAGGCCAGGTAACCCAATTAATTCTGATTTGCAAAACATAGTACTAACTTTGCAGAAACAGCTCAAGGAACAAAGCGATCGCATAGAGCAGATACCTGGAGTACTGCCGGTAATCAAAGGGATAGATATGGACAAATACTCACAACGACCTTGGAAGCCAAGTGCTGCTCCTTTACCAATTTCGAAGAAATTTAAGATGCCCGATATCCCAAAATACGACGGTACCACCGATCCACGAGATCACGTAACTGCTTTCACAACTGGTGTAAAAGGCAACGACTTGACCATGCAGGAAATTGAATCAGTTTTGGTCAAAAAGTTCGGAGAAACACTCACTAAGGGAGCATTAACATGGTACTCTCTTTTACCTGAAAATTCTATAGATTCTTTTGCTGAACTTGAAGATTCATTCATCAAAGCACACTCGGGAGCTCAAAAAGTTGAGAAAAGGATGGAGGACATCTTTAAAATAAAGCAAGGAGATACAGAGCTGCTCAGGGAATTTGTAGACAGGTTCCAGCGTGAAAGGATGATGTTGCCACGTGTACCTGATAACTGGGCAGCGATGGCATTCGCTAACAATCTAAACGAAAAGAGTTCAAAAGCCACGAGGAGACTCAAGGAAAGCCTACGTGAATTTCCAGCTAGGACTTGGAATGATGTTTATAACAGATACAACACGAAGCTGCGAATAGAAGAGGATACCATCATTCAATCTCAAAGGGACGAAAAGATAAGTTCAAGGCGGGTTGAAACTGAAAAAAGGTCCGGTAAAAATAGGTACGAACCTTACACGGGACCGGCAGTAAGAGACTTACGATCAAAACAGGATAACTTCAGGTACGATCATAGATCATGAGATAGGGAGTCGGGTTCATCATCAAGGTTCGGGAAAGAACGAAACGCACGAGAAACGCGTGGTGATGACAGAAGCTCTAAGGCGAAGATCGGCGGTTACAGTTTTAATGTAGGCACGTCCGAATTGGTGGCTGTTTGGAGGAGCATGGGCGACAATGTACGCTGGCCAAAAGAAATGAGATCAAATCCAAACAGGCGAAATCCTGATTATTGGTGCGAGTTTCACCATGATCACGGTCACAAAATGACGGATTGTAGATTCTTGCAGGGTGAAGTTGAACATTTATTGAAACAAGGGTATCTAACTGAATTATTTAGTGAAAAAGGAAAGCAGGCATATATGAAAAACAGACAGGAGCTGCCAAAACCCCCTTCACCAAAAAGGACTATTAATGTCAAAAGTGGGGGAGAAGAAATCAATGGAGTAACAGCAGCCAAGAAAGTTTCAAAAATTACAGTCACATATGGGAAACGAGTTCGACGTGTTTTGGAAGAAGAAAGTATTACATTTGATGATGCAAATGCAGATGGCGTACTAACCCCGACACAAT
>NW_017673823.1:51754-92210 GCF_001879085.1 Nicotiana attenuata
TCTCCAGTTGACCCGCTTCAAGTTTGATAATCATGCATTAACTACTCCGTGTGGGAAATTCTTTTCAATCATACTCTGTGCCAACAAGATTGAATCTAAAAGAAAGAGGGTAAGAATCTTAATAGAAGAAGGATGTAATAAAGTATGAAAATGAATACCTTTAATGATGATTGCACTATGTCATTCATCCAAGTCAAAGAGTTGTGACTCTCAAGATTGGATTTCTCAACTGGACCGATCAGAGGTTTTAACCACACATCAGCCCGACCTAATTTTCTCAAAAGGTTATCAACGGCAGGAACCTCGATGATAATTTGCTTCATAGTTCCACTTCCACTTGAGGAACCAACCTCAGTATGATGGATAGTAGTAGGGGAAACTGTGGAAGAAGTCAAAACAACTTGGGGCGGAGCAGCAACGGCAGCAGTTACAACTGGTAAAGAAGATGTCACAGGAACAGGCATGGAAAATGAGGCAAGGGGCACTTCATCAGAAACTAAATCCAAATTGTCGTTATCAAACCCACGAGCAAAAAGCCGATCGTCAGAGTGTCATCATCAGAGTTTACCATGGTGGCTTCAACAGGTTCAGTAATGGGAACAAAACGGGGAGGTGACGCTTCATCTTCTGAAAAGACGCGCCTTCTAGCTCGCGGCCTTTTTATCAAAAAGCACCCATCCTGTTCCTCCTCCTCTTCAGAATCTTGAACTGCAGCAGCCTTCCTTTTCGATGAAGAACCCAAGATTATCTCTTGGGCTCTTTCCAAAGAAACTCTGGAAGCTATGACGGCATCAACAGTTATACCTCGAATGGCGAATCCTGATAAAAAGAAGGATCAAAATAAGTTCCAAAGGAAAAAGTGAATGAGAGTACGAAGGATATATGAGAAAAAACATTTACCATGAGTCTTCATTTTCCAACCAAACCGACGCGAAAGGTCTTTCCAAGATCTACCTTCCATCGGAGCAACATTCAATAACTTTCCTACACAACCACGGAAATTGGGAATCTCATCAACAGTTCCCATGGGTGCTGAAAAAGAGGAAAAAGTTAAATGATAGCAAGCAAAATTGAGAGAAAAAGTAGAAAAAAGTTATAAAAAGAAAACTTACGTGAAAAATTCCTCTTCTCAGGAAATGGAACATTTTCTTCACCCATTAGACCAATAGGGGGGGGGNGACGATTGTGACTTGCGACGAGGCAACGCAACAAACGGATATAGACTCAGAAGAGGATGGGGTAGCAACAAACCTAGCATACCAGCCACGGTCTTTATCATCCTTTGGGTTAACTAGCACTCTCTTACTTCTCGCTACAAAAGTAAAACCCCTTGGCGGAAGAGTTTAGGAGAGTATAGATGAATCAGATGACAGAAAGTAAAAGGCAAACCAGCCATATTGGCCAAATGCCTCAAGCAAGCAACAACCCTCCACACGATGGGGCCAATTTATCCTAAACAAACGTCGAAGAAACGGCAGAATTCGATGATAACAGAATCAATGGGGGGCTTGAAATTTAGTGTAAAAGGGTATGTATACATAAAAGAAAACCCAGTCAAGTAAGATGTAATCCTTTGGTTCGCATTGGGAATTATAATGGGGAAATCATGTCTCCAGTGGCAATCCCTGCGAACAACAGAGATCAGACCTTCAGTAATTTGAGTTGGGTAAATATCAGCACGATCTAAAGAAGACATAGAAGAAACTTGATTTTTGATTGATTCTCTATCAGTATAAAAAGATAGTTCAGCAGGGACAATTTCGTCTACCAAAGGATCACGAAGAGGTTCATTAGAGTCTTTATTTCTAGACGAAGATCTCTGGGAAAGAGAACATCTAGTTCTAGAAGGTGGAGTAGAACTCACTGAAGGAATAGAAAGGCCTCGAGACGATGAAGATCCTAAACTACGAAGTCTTCCTCTTCTCCTACTTCTAACAGGAGCAAGAGGAAGGTTATCAACAATGGGGACTCTTCGAGGGTTAGGGTTTGAAGAAGACATAATAGTACGAGGAAGAAGAAAACAAGAACTGAATATTCCAAAAAACTTTTTATGAGAAAGACAAAGACGAAAAGTTATATTTGTACTTAGAAGCAACCGACGAAGGAAAAGGTGTAATGATGGAAACGTCATGATGGAAGCTGTCGCTTCGTAATTGATGGAGCCGTAAAAAAAACCCTAAAAGACGCTGAAAAGTTGCAGAAACAATCGAGGGATACCACGTGTCACGAACATTAAATGGAAGTGACATCCGAAGCATCAGAAGAAATAATGGTGGCAAATATTCCCGCTTTAATAAAATCCACTTCCCAAATATTCTATTGAAGAATAAATGGCAAGTGGGGGACTATCTGTATTGGGAAAAATTAAGTTCATGTGTAGAAATAATTATGAGGTGACATGTCATGACACGTGGACTGGTAAAAGAATGATAGTTGGCAAAAAATAGTTGAAGAGACACGAGCTTCAGCAGGCACGGGCAGAGATACAAGGAAGTCGGAAAGGATAGGTGCTCGAACCTATTGATATTCAGAAGTCGCATGAGAAGAATGAACCTAAATAGTAAAAGGGGTATAGATACGTATTGTTAGTAATTAATGGGCATTAATCACGGAAAAAGATATGGAATCTGTATTGAATCAGTTATGATTACCAATTATAACGTTACACTAAATGCCATAAATTTCCATAATGACTCTATTATGAGAGAAACAAAACGTATTACTTAGAGATAGCTATAAAAGGTGAGGATTGAACATTTGTAAGGACACGAAAGACTATTGAAATATACTGATTTACTTTGCTTTCTATTCAGTTATTTCTTACATCAATTATTCTTATTTCTACTTGATTATCAGTAACCCGAGTTTTTCTAAAATAAAGCTTTGACCGAAATCCCAATTTTTGGTTACACAATTATATTGCATAAATTAAGTCTGGCAATATTAGAACCGCTCCAAAAACATATCTTTAAATAGAAAATCAAAAATTAAATCAACGATCAGAAAACCAAAAGGAAATAAGCTAGATATCGACATTCTTTTTGGGCTAATGAAAGGAGATATATTTAAAGCATTTAAAATGGTTCGTTACAAACAGGAACTAGTTGGTGCTATAGTTCCAAATGAATCTACTTGCATTCTAAAGAAACAATGAATTGTATAGAAACGTACGTGGAGTTACTAATTGCCCTTACAAAGGCATCTTCTTAAAAAGGTGGGAAAAAAAGAAAAAAATTTAATAGATGCAAATAATTACTCCTTACATAGTTGAAAAATACATAAAAAGTATTATAAGTCATAACATTTTATAATTTAAAATATTTAAGAAAAATATGGTCAAAGAACAACCTCATAGACTCCCAAATAATAATGTTGTCACATAAATTGAAATAGATAAAGCACTACAATATATGTGAGATAGTGACTTGTAGAATACAATGTGTAGTCTAGAATGTGTATTACAAGTGCATGAAGCAAAGTATTTATAGCCTATCTAGTACATTATGTTGGGATCGAAATAATCAGGTGTCATGCGGAAGCTAGTAAAGCAAACCTTCAATGACGATACATATTAGACAACAAATTAAATGAGAAATATACCAAAAGAGGCACAAACATTTAACGTGGTTTAGCCAATTGACCTACATCCACGAGCGGAGATGAGCAATCCACTGTCGCGCCCCCTTTTTTCCCTCCTCGCAGGGAGAAGTTCGGGTTCCGACATTCCATGGGGGTAATGATTCATTTCCTTTTGGGAATTTGGGTTTTTGAAGAGTCGCCACCTAACGGATTATGGTGCGTTAGGGCACCTAGAGCGATTAACTCTTAGACTAGTTTGCATTACCAGAGATTTAGGGTAAGGGCTCGAAATAACCTTGAGGGGAAGGTGTTAGGCACCCCTCTCGGTCCAGAACGGTGGGTCCCGACCGAACTTATACTTATGAATTAGTCCTTTAAAAAATAAATAGTTTAAACACATACTTGCAAATAAAGGCATGTTTCGGGCATTGTATGACTCAAATAAGGAGACAAAAAGGAAGGGATTTGAACAAGTTGCGTATTTAGAGAAAAAGTAAAGCTTAAACATCGGGAATTGGAAAGAGGGGTCCTAGGTTGGTTAGCCTACAGGATCACCCCACACAATGCCCGGTAATCACTCCTCAATGAGGGGCTACACGTGACATTAGCGCGTAGTCATCATATCCTTACTACCCAATTCCCTCCCCTTGGTCATAACCTAAAGCGTTCTAGCAACCTTGAAAATGTCCTATGCGTGCACTACCCATCCCTTCCTCGTGGCCCTGGAGGTATTTAGGACCTCTATTTTGGGACAGTTCTAGACCATCCTAAGTTACTTAAAGGAGAAAAGTCTAAGCGTCAACCAAAAGAAATAGGACTGCACATAGAGAAGGAACAAGTAATGGTTCACATTTTTACCTCCACAAGCAAAACAAGTAAACGCACATCTCAGACAATCATTTCAGGTACTTGATAAACTTAGAACATGATATCTAGGTGAGCAGGAATTATACAGCATGAATTAGGGCCAAGCGTCAAAGACCTATTAGCTTGCCTACTGATTTTAAACTTGTGAATACGAGCAGTTTCAAATAACAAAGCGCAGTTTCATAGTTATAGAGTTTAATCGTCCTATAGGCTTGCCTAAACGCATAACAGTAATGTCCTATGATATCTATATTGATTAGTAAAATAGTGAACAGTTTTTAAACGAACAACTTGAGATCCTATAGACATGCTTTCTAGCAGCACTAATTTAAGCCAGTGTTTGAAAAACTCATTAAAGAGGCGACAGATTAATTAAACAAGTTCAGAATGAACAAAACATGAATTAAACTGATTTATTCAACTAAACTGATTTTAAGTCCTATAGGCATGATTTCTATTAGAACTGGTTTTAACTCCTATAAGCATGGCATCTAATTATTAAGAGCTGACTTAGATCCTTATAGACATGATTTCTAAGGAAGCGAGTTTGAATACATGATGTGACAAAACATGAACTTCAATTACTTTACACCCTATAGGCATGATATCTAATTATAAGGCCATTTAGATCCTATAGGCATGGTTTATAATATTATAATCGCGGTGCATTATGCGACCCGCATACCAATTGTGCGGTCCATTATGCGGCCGTAGACCCGAGTTCGGAGGGTTAATTTTCCTATTTTTATAACCCGACCCCATTTTGATATATATGCTTTGGGGCTTCATTTGGGGCGATATTCTGATGATTTTAGAGAGAGGTAAGAGAATTTTAGAGAGAGAAAGAGGAGTCTAACATTCTAACCATCCAATCTTCAAGAATCAAGGAAACCAATCACAAGATCTTCATCTAAGAGGTAAGGTTCTATACACTAGACTTTAATTTCGAGTTTTGGGTATAAGATGGGTTATTGAGGAATGATTCTTGGGTGTAGTAGTATTATGTATACATGCATGTACAAATTAGGTTTGTGGGAAGATTGTTGAACACAAATAAGTAAATATTGGGNAAGAAGGATGTAATAAAGTATGAAAAGGAATACCTTTAATGATGACTGCACTATGTCATTCATCCAAGTCAAAGAGTTGTGACTCTCAAGCTTGGATTTCTCAACTGGACCGATCAGAGGTTTTAACCACACATCAGCCCGACCTGATTTTCTCAAAAGGTTACCATCGGCAGGAACCTCGATGATAATTTGCTTCATAGCTCCACTTCCACTTGAGGAACCAACCTCAGTATGATGGACAGTAGTAGGGGAACTGTGGAAGAAGTCAAAACAGCTTGGGGCGGAGCAGCAACGGCAGCAGTTACAACTGGTAAAGAAGATGTCACAGGAACAGGCATGGAAAATTAGGCAAGGGGCACTTCATCAGAAACTAAATCCAAATTGTCACTATCAAACCCACAAGCAAAAAGCTGATCGTCAGAGTCACGAGTTGCCGCGGGAGTGTCATCATCATAGATTACCATGGTGGCTTCAACAGGTTCGGTAATGGGAACAGAACGGGGAGGAGACGCTTCATCGTCTGAAAAGACGCGCCTTCTGGCTCGCTGCCTTTTTATCAAAGAACCCCCATCCTGTTCCTCCTCCTCTTCAGAATCTTGGACTGCAGCAGCCTTCCTTTTCGATGAAGAACCCAAGATTATCTCTTGAGCTCTTTCCAAAGAAACTCTGGAAGCTATGACGGCATCAGCACTTATACCTCGAATGGCAAATCCTAATAAAAAGAAGAATCAAAATAAATTCCAAAGGAAAAAGTGAATGAGAGTACGAAGGATATATGGGAAAAAGCATTTACCATGAGTCTTCACTTTCCAACCAAACCGACGCGAAAGGTCTTTCCAAGATCTACCTTCTATCAGAGCAACATTCAATAACTTTCCTACCCAACCACGAAAATTGGGAATCTCATCAACAGTTCCCATGGTTGCTGAAAAAGAGGAAAAAGTTAAATGATAGCAAGCAAAATTGAAAGAAAAGGTAGAAAAAAGTTATAAAAAAAAACTTACGTGCAAAATTCCACTTCTCAGGAAATGGAACATTTTCTTGACCCACTAGACCAACAGTGGGGGCAGCAACAAACCTAGCATACCAGCCACGGTCTTTATCATCCTCTGGGCTAACTAGACCTCTCTTACTTCTCGCTACTAAAGTAAAAACCCCTTGGCGGAAGAGTTTAGGAGAGTAGAGATGAATCAAATGAAAGAAAGTAAAAGGCAAACCAGCCATATTAGCTAAATGCCTCAAGCAAGCAACAACCCTCCACTCGATGGGGCCAATTTGTCCTAAACAAACGTCGAAAAATGGTAGAATTTGATGATAATAGGATCAACGGGGGGCTTGAAATTTAGTGTAAAAGGGTATGTATACACAAAAGAAAATCCAGTCAAGTAAGATGTAGTCCTTTGGTTCGCACTGGGAATTATAATGAGGAAATCATGTCTCCAGTGGCAATCCCTGCGAACAACAGAGATCAGACTGTCACGACCCCAGTTCGTCCTCCGTGAACTATCGTGACGGCACCTAGTCCTTACGACTAGGTAAGCCTAACAAATGCGGAACATACACGAAACTTGCGAAAGAAATAATCAGAAGCCAAAATAACCAAATAAAAATAATAGTTATAATGCCGCTCGGCATATACAACACAACATTTCTCAAAATCAAGTACACTATCCCAAAACCCGAAAACTCACGGAACCACAAGCCTTTAGATATATAATAATGTCTAACTCCAGAATGTCTAACAAGGTAATGAAATACGGAAGGGCAAATGTTTCAAAGCTAGAATAGAAAGGGACTCCTCGGTCTGCGGACGCGGCAGATATACCTCGAAGTCTCTACAGAAGCGCCTTGCCTCGAGGATGATGAGATTGTATGAAAGTACCTGGATCTACACATGAAAAACATGCACAGAAAAGGCATGAGTATACCATAGCGGTACTCAGTAAGTGCCAAGCCTAACCTTGGTCGCGTAGTGACGAGGAAGGTCAGGGCCCTACTGAGGTTAAATAAAATATAAGGGTTAACAGTGTGAAATAAAACAGTATAAATAAGTGCAACAGTAAGAAATAACATAGAATTGAAAGAACAACAACAACTAGAACAGAGACAAACAGACCACGGAAGGAAATACAGCTCAACACAGAGATAAAAACTGGGGCATCTTCCAGGATACCGTCCTGTAGTCCCAATTACAACTATCCAGTGGATCTCCTGAGATACCGTCCCGTAGTCCATTATATATGTGTCCAAAGGATCTCCCGGGATCCCGTCCCGTAGTCCAGCTATCAATGCGCGGGGGATCTACCGAAATCCCGATCCGTAGTCCCCAAATATAAATACCCAGTACTGGGGGAATCTACTGGGTGCATTCCCGTAGTTCCATATAACTGTGCAGGGGGATCTACCGGGAATCTAACCCGTAGTCCCTAAAGTAAATGTACAGGGGAATATACCGGGAATCTAACCTGTAGTCCCCAAAGTAAATGTGCAGGGGGAACTACTGGAAATCTAACCCGTAGTCCCCAAAGTAAATCTGCAGGGGGATCTACCGGGAATCTAACCCGTAGTCCCCAAAGTAAATGTGCAGGGGGATCTACCGGGAATCTAACCCGTAGTCCCAAAGTAAACAGAAAAGGGGGAGCTACCGGAATCCCACATCCATAGCCCCAATGTAAATACACAGCAGCAGCAAGAAAATATTCAGAGAAGGGAAATTTCATATTAAGGAAGCAAATACTTCTAGCCTAGCATGCTGCACAGAGTTCAGGTAAACAGATTGAACAATTAAAGCAATTAAATCACTTAGATATGCTTTCCTAAGCTAACAGCATGCTTAATAGTACAAGCAATAAAAGCAGAAGAAGAAACATACTAATAAGTACTTAATGAAAATCGGATTTTCAACAATTTGCACAAGTACGAACTCGTCACCTCACGTACAAGACTATTCAATTAACAAATATACCAAACCTAAGGGGAAAGGTCCCCCACACAAGGTTAGACAAGCCACTTACCTCGAACCGGCTCAAAATCAACCCGATACCACGTCTTTTCCATGAGTACTCGACTCCAAATGGCCAAAATCTATTCAATTCAATTGTATATCGTAAATAACACTTTAAGTAACTGATTCTATAATTAAATTCTAAGCTAATACGCAAAATTAGGTAAAATAACCAAAATGCCCCTCGGGCCCACATCTCACGAGTCTATGCATAACAAGAACACTGAAATCGGAGTTCAATTGACCCCTCAAATACCCCTTTTAAGGTCTCTTAATCTCAAGCCCTAATTACCCATTTTCCCCAAGTTTTTCCACCACTAATTAGGTCTTTAATCACATAGAAACGAGTTATGAAGTCAAAAAATATTACCTCCAAGTGATTCCCCTTAAATCCCTCTTCAACCCTCTTCAAAAAGCTTCAAAATCGCCTAAAAATGGAGGAACCTAGGCTAAAAATCGCGGAATAGACCTTTTAAATCATTCTGCCCAGGCACTTAAATCCTTCTTCGCGAACGCGGTCAAAGCCTCGCGTTTGCGAAGCATAAAATGACTTTGACCAGAAATCCTTTTACGCGAATGCGACATGCCGATCGCGAACGCGATGTTTCCTCAGACTAACTCTTCGCGAACACACTACCCCCCCTCGCGAACGCGATGAACAACTCGACCTCTAACCCAGCTGACCAATTTCCTCTACGCGAACGTGCTCCCCTTACCGCGAACACGATGCACAAACATCCAGTCGTTCGCGAACACGGAGTCTCCCTCGCGAACGCGAAGGCCAAAATCTCAGCCTTCTCCAGCTAACACTTCGCGATCGCGGCTCCCCTCTCACGAACGCGAAGGTCAAATGTCTGCAACACTGAGCAGTAGATTTCTGCAACTCCAAACTTCATGAAATGGTCCGATTGACCACCCGAAACTCACCCTAGGCCCCCGGGATCTCAACCAAACATACCAACATATAACCTCATTCAAACTTGTTCCAACCTTCAGAATTCTCAAAACAACACTGAAACACCAAATTCGCATCGGATTCAAGCCTAAGAATTCCAAAATTTTCTAAATTACGCTTTTGATAAAAAACCCAACCAAACCACGTCCGAATAACCTGAAATTTTGCACACACATCCCAAATGACACGATGGAACTACTGTAACTCTCGGAATTCCATTCCGACCCTCGAATCAAAATCTCACTATCAAACCGGAAACTTCAAAAAATTCAACTTTCGGCATTTCAAGCCTAAATTAGCTGCGGACCTCCAAAACACAATCCGAACACGCTCCTAAGCCCGAAATAACCTAACGGAGCTAACGGAACCATCGGATTTCCATTCCGAGGCCGTCTTCACACTGTTCCGACTACGGTCAACTTTTCAACACTTAAGCTCTCATTTAGGGACTAAGTGTCCCAAAACTCTCTGAAACTTAAAACCGAACATCCCGGCAAATCAAAATAGTAGAAATAAACCGGGGAAAGCAGTTAATAGGGAATCGGGGTGTTAATTCTTAAGACGACCGGCCGGGTCGTCACACAGACCTTCAGTAATTTGAGATGGTAAATATTAGCACGATCTAAAGAAGACATAGAAGAAACTTGGTTTCTGATTGATTCTCTATCAGTATAAAAAGATAGTTCAGCAGGGACAATTCGTCTACCAAAGGCTCACGAAGAGGTTCATTAGAGTCTTTATTTCTAGACGAAGACCTCTAGGAAAGAGAACCTCTAGTTCTAGAAGGTGGAGTAGAACTCACTGAAGGAATAGAAGGGCCTCGTGACGATGAAGATCCTAAACTACGAAGTCTTCCTCCTCTCCTACTTCTAACAGGAGCAAGAGGAAGGTTATCAACAATGGGGACTCTTCGAGGGTTAGGGTTTGAAGAAGACATAATAGTACAAGGAAGACGAAAACAAGAACTGAATATTCTAAAACTTTTTATGAGAAAGACAAAGACGAAAAGTTATATTTGTACTTAGAAGCAACCGTCAAAGGAAAAGGTGTAATGATGGAAACGTCATGATGGAAGTTGTCGCTTCGTAATTGATGGAGCCGTAAAAAAACACTAAAAGGCGCTGAAAAGTTGCAGAAACAATCGGGGGATGCCACGTGTCACGAACATTAAATGGAAGTGACATATGAAGCGTCAGTTCCAGAGAAGAAATAATGGCGGAAAATATTCCCGCTTTAATAAAATCCACTTCCCAAATATTCTATTGAAGAATAAATAGCAGGTGGGGTGACTATCTTTATTAGGAAAAATTAAGTCCATGTATAGAATTAATTATGAGGTGACATGTCATGACACGTGGACTGGTAAAAGAATGATAGTTGGCAAAGAATAGTTGAAGAGGCACGAGCTTCAGCAGGCACGGGCAGAGATACAAGGAAGTCGGAAAGGATAGGAGCTCGAACCTATTGATATTCAGAAGTCGCATCAGAAGAATGAACCTAAATAGCAAAAGGGGTATAGATATGTATTGTTAGTAATTAATGGGCATTAATCACGGAAAACAATATGGAATCTGTATTGAATCAGTTATGATTACCAATTATAACGTTACATTAAACGCCATTAATTATCTATAATGACTCTATTATGAGAGAAACAAAACGTATTACTTAGAGATTGCTATAAAAGGTGAGGACTGAATATTTGTAAGGACACGAAATACTATTGAAATATACTGATTTACTTTGCTTTTATTTAGTTATTATTTACATCAATTATTCTTTTTTCTACTTGATTATCAGTAACCCGAGTTCTTCTAAAATAAAGCTTTGACCGAAATCCCAATTTTTTGGTTAAACAGCAGCTAAAGCAACAAGAGTTCTAATAGTCGCTATCTTAGTCACAGGAGAATAAGTATCAAAGTAATCAATGTCTTTCTTTTGGTTAAAACCCCTAATAACAAGTCTGGCCTTATATTTCTCAATTGTACCATCAGGTCTCAATTTCTTCTTAAATATCCACTTGCTACTTACGAGTTTACAACCTTTGGGCAAATCAGACAAGTCCCAAGTGTGATTAGAAACAATAGAGTATAATTCACTTTTAATGGCCTCTTTCCAAAAACTAGCATCTATTGACCTCATTGCTTCACTGTATGTCTTAGGGTCTTCTCCTATTAAATAGATTGACACTAATTCATCACTCAAAACATCAAGATCAATATTTTGAGTCAAGAAAGTAGTAATGAAGTCAGGACCAAAACTAGCTTCAATTCTATGCCTCTAACTTCTTCTAAGTTCATTTTCATGCTCATTAGCAGTAGCACTAAAAGAAGGCACAATATGCGAATTAACATACATAGATGTAGAAGCATTATTAGGCACAACACTATGCACATTATTTTTTAATGGAAAAACATGCTCAAAAAAATCTGCATCTCTAGATTCACAAATAGAACTATCATTCAAAGATATAAATCTATATGCAGCACTATTTTGAGCATAACCAATGAAAATAGCATCAAAAGTCTTGGGTCCAATAGTTAGTTGTTTAAAATCATGTAGACAAACCTTAGCCAAACATCCCCACACTTTCAGGATTTTGAAGTTTAGGGCGAACTCTTTCCATAAATCATAATGGGTTTTATCTAAATTCTTATGAGGGACTTTATTAAGAACATAGCATGCAGATAAAACAGCTCCCCCCTCCCCCCCACATATTATCAGATAAACCCAAACTCAAAAGCATAGAATTCACCATTTCCTTAAGGGTTTTTTTTTCCGTTCGGCTACACCATTTTGTTGGGGAGTATAGGGAGCACTAACCTCATGTATAATACCATTTTCTCAAAAAGGATAATAGAGTATTAGTACTATGTTCACTACCCATGTCAGACCTAAGCCTCTTGATTTTTCTGTCTAATTGATTCTCTACTTCAGCTTTGTATTTCTAAAACATACTTTCAGCCTCATCTTTTGACTTAAGAAGATATACCTTAGTGTATCTAGAAATGTCATCTACAAAGATGATGTAGTATTTCTTTCCACCCTAACTAACAGTGTTCTTAAAATCTGCTAAGTCTGAATGTATTAGTTCAAGCAATTCTATTTTTCTACTAGTTATATTTTTGAAATGCTTTTTGGTATGTTTTGCTTCTACACAAATAGGACACTAAGAAACATTATCAACATTAACTACATGAATTAATTCTATTTTTCTAAGTCTTTTAATAGAAGCAATATTAACATGACCTAGTCTACCATGCCACAAATCAATAGACTCAGCAATATAAGTAGAATTGAAGTACTAGCATTATTAGTAATCTCTTGAGCGATGTTCAGTACAAATAAACCCCCACTAAGGTAACCCTTCCCAACAAAGTCTCCTCCATGAGAAATAACAACTTTATCAGATTCAAAAACAAGTTTTTGTTGAGAAGCGCACCAGAAACTAAGTTTCTACGAAGGGAGGGTACATAAAGAACATTGTTCAAGGCTAAGGTTTTTCAGAAGATAACTTAAGGAGAATTTTTCCTCTACCTATAACTCCTGCTGTAGTGGAGTTACCCATGTAGATACACTCGCCATCAGATTCCTCAAAGTCGTGAAACAACTCCTTGTTGGTGCAAATGTACCTTGAAGCGCCTGTGCAGTATCCAGTCACTGTTGTTAGCTATTATGTTTGCCTCAACAACCACAACAACAATGACATCACCACCCTCAGTAAGGTTAGCTTGGGCTGGAGCTTTTCCTCCAATCTTTGAGCTTTGTCCTTGTCTCTGGTTGCACTGAAAAGCATTGTGGCCAATTTTGTCACAGACATAGCAAGGTCCTTTCGATTTTTGAATATGTCCCTCCGGCTTATTGAAGTAAATCTTCTTCTTCACATGTCCTTTCTTCTGGCGTTTCTTCTATTTTCCTTTAAACCTATCTTTCACAAAAGTGCAAGAAGATTCCACAAGTTAGCTTTAGAAGAATTAAGAGAGAGAGATTTCATTTTATCCCTAAGTCGTTCAAACTCCTCATCTTTGAGACGGTTTGCTTCCTTAGTCCTCATGTGACTGATCAGTTCTTGAAGAGTTAAGTTTTTCTTTTTGTGTTTCAGTTGATTCCTGTAATCACTCCAGGAAGCTGGAAACTTTTCAAGCAGAACATTAGCCTGAAGAATCTCACACATCTCCATGCCCTCGTTCAAAACATCAGCAGTCATGTTCTCATACTCGTGAACCTGTTCCATACTTGGCATATCATCAACCATCTGAAACTTGATCCACTTTCCAACGACATACTTCCTTTTTCCCGCGTCATCAGCACCATATTTTTTCTCCAAACTGTCCCATACGACTTTAGCAGATTTATAATTTATAAACAAATCAAATCGAAGGTTAGTCATATGGTTAAGCAGATGCCCTCTCACAGTTTTATTATCCTTTTAAAATTTCTTCTTAGCAGCATCATCAGCAACAACACTATTTGCAGAATTAGAATTATCAGCAACAATATCAACAGGAGGATCGTTAAACAAATATAATCAACTTCTAATTGTTCAAAGAAAATTAAAAGTATCTGGGACCAACGCTTATAATTGTTTCCATCTAAAGGCTCAAGCTTTAAGAGATCAGGAAGTGTTTTGTTCAAAGTGGTGGCCATTAGTAAGAAGTTATAAGCAAAATTAAGGAAACTAACCCGCGGAAAGCTATAACTCACACACAACAGTCTTGTTGAACAAAAAAAAGCTTTCACAGCCTGTCGGAAATCGATAAAAGAATAACCAAAATTCATGTATGATATATAGACAAAGAAACCTAACAAATATAAAAGAAAAACGATTCACTAGACTCTAAGCGCTCTCTCTCTCCCCAAAGGCAGTGGCGACCATTCCATCAATTCAATAACAAACTATCATGGGATACCATCAAGCATGATGTACTTGCCGCCATTAACCATTTCCATCAAAACTTCCACATGGTTAAGTCTTTCAATACATCATTTATTGCACTTATCCCTAAAAGAAAAGGAGCTATAGAGCTAAGAGATTATATACCTATAAGCCTTATAGGCAGCATTTACAAGATTGTAGCTAAAGTGCTAGCTGAAAGACTCAAAGGGGTGATAGAGAAGCTTGTTTCTAGTCATCAAAATGCTTTTATCAAGGGGAGGAAAATAACTGATGCTGCTCTTATTGCAAATGAAGTTTTGGACTGGAAAATGAGAATTGGGGAAGCTCGACTTTTGCTCAAGTTGGATGTTGAAAAAGCTTTCAAAAAATTGGGTTTGTCTTATGTATTCTCAATTCTTAGACAAATGGGATTCGGAGAGAAATAGATCAAGTGGATTAGATACTACATCACCACAGTCAAGTACTCCATTGTTGTTAATAGAAGCCCATTGGGATTCTTCTCTCCAAAGAGAGGGATTAGACAGGGGGACCCTCTTTCACCCTTCATTTTTATATTGGCTATGGAGGGACTTAGTAGAATGTTTGAAAAAGCTAAACAACTACAATGGTTTGAAAGGTTCTCAGTGGGTAATAGCAGGAGCTCTCCTATTTCTGTGTCACACCTTCTGTTTGCAAATGATATACTCATCTCCTGTGGAGCAGAAAAGTCTCAAGTCCTCTACCTAAACCTCACTCTTATGCTATTTGAAGCTATGTCTGGCCTGCACATTAATATGCTCAAGATTGTTATCTACCCAGTGAACTCGGTCCCAAATCTGCTAGAACTAGCAGACATTATGGGTTGTAATGCAGGATCCTTCTCTACCACATATTTGGGTCTTCCTTTATGTTCCAAATACAATTCCACTGAGATATGAAACGCAATGGTTGAAAAATATGAGAAGAAATTGGCTACATGGTAGAGCCAATACACATCCAAAGTCACACTTTCAAAAGCACTTGGTGGACTTGGAGTTAAGGACCTAGCCTTACATAACAAAAGTATGTTGATGAAATGGCACTGGAGGTTTAATTAAGATGATGTTGGCTTGTGGAAGGAGGTTATCATAGCAAAATATGGCAGATTCAACCATTGATGTACCAATAAAATTAGAACTCCTTATGGCACAACATTATGGAAGAGCATTACACAATTTTAGGGGAGCATTCTCTAATAACATTCACTTTTAGATTGGTGACGGGGCCACTACAAAATTCTTGACTGAAAAATGGCTAGAGGACTCAACACTAAAGGAAGCTTTTCCAAATCTCTTCCTTATTGCAGGAAATCCAGAATCCTTTGTTGCCCTTTGTTGCTCATAACAGAGAAGGCAACACATGGAGCCCGATCCTTAGAAGGAACATGCAAAATTGGGAGGTGGAGGATTACATAGACCTGCTAAAGTTATTGGAGAGTTGCACTATAAACACTCAGCTGAAGGACAAACTGAAATGGGGTAACTCAAAGTATGGAACTTACTCTATCAAGTCAAGGTATGCTAAAATATACTCCAACAATATGATGATTGATCTATGGCCATGGAAACTAATATGGAAGACAAAACTGCCACCCAAACTCTGCTACTTTAGCTGGATGGTCTTAAAGGATTCATGCCTCACCCAAGATAACCTCACTGGAAGAAACTTTCAACTGGCCAACAAGTGTTACATGTGCCAAGTGAGCTCAGAATCTGTTAACCATCTTTTCCTCCATTGTTAAGTAGCCACAGATATATGGAACATGTTTCTCAGTATTTTTGGTCTACACTAGACTATGCCATTCTCTGCCAGAGATGCATATGTGAGATGGAGCTTAAGGGAAGTTGACAGAACCATCAAGAAAGTCTGGAATATACCTGCAAGCATTTTTTGGTGTATTTGGGTCGAAAGGAATAGTAGATGTTTTAATGGATTATCAACTTCAATAGGTTGCTTAAAGGCTAGATGTTTGGTTAATTTGTTTTACTGGGCTAACCTTATTACTGTGAATAATTCTGATGTTTTCTTGTCAGCTCTCTAGTTTTGTAGCGGTTAATTTTAAATGAGCTACCAAACTCACTTCTTTTGTAAATTTTGCATCTTCTTGATGCCTTTTATGATATATTCTACTTACCTCATAAAAAAAAAGGGAACAAACTATCAAACGCTTAAGTTAATAGTCTTAACGAGAAGATTTTAATGATTAAGTCATTAAATATTCTAGAAATTACAAACCCTAATTTTTCCCGAAATCAAATGACTATAACACCATGATTGTATTACTTAATTTACAAATCTATTGATAGAATGAAAGCAAAAAAGCGTGTAATTATACTGATTGATAAGGAAAAAGATATACAACTTGCGTAGATCTGACCTTCGAGAAGAGAAATTAGGCGAGAAAACTCTGCTAGGTTTCTTGAGGACGAAAATCTTTTTTTTTCTTCAAAAGTCACAAATAAAATATAGCGGAAGTTTCACGGGAGTTTTTGGCCAAAATTATCCCTTATTTTTGAGGGTAGACATACTATTATGCTTTAAATATGACTTTGAGCATTATATGTCATCTAAGTTTGCAAAACCTAAGTACAAATAGTTCCAACTAACAAAATGCATCAGACACAGGCTGAAATAAACGGACACATACCATGTCACTTGCACGTGAGAGTTGAGACTTTAAAAAGCCAAACTCTCTGGTGGCTCTGTTTTATCCCCGCGAACTTTCCAGGAAAACATACAAACAATGAAGGTGGATGCCTACTGACTCATGTTGGTATTATTAATCTTGATACTGCAAAGCCAAAGATTTCATTGTGGTCCCTTTGTCTTCTTTACTTTTTTGTCTTTTGTGAAAGACAAAGTATCCCTCATTGGTTGTGGAAAGTCATTTCCTTCTCTTTATATTAAATTGCTATTTGTTGGGCTTGTAAAGAGCTAGTAAAAGGGAGTGGTCTTGCACACATGAGAAATTGGTCCTGACGGCAAAACGGGTCGATTCCCCCCCCCCCCGCGCTGCGCGCGAGACATACGTGAGGCGTAATTCAAATATAGTTTTGCTAAAATTTATTTCTTTATTTTTTGAGTATACCAGAAAAGTGTCCAAGTACATGCTTACCAGAATATGTCCAAATTCATTCTCTTTTGAATTGAATTTCGTAACGTTTGTAACAGCTATAATTTAATTTGTTGTAACTGTTACTTGAATTCTTGTAACTCCTACTTGAATTATGTAACAACTTTTTTATTTAATAACCCCCTATTAAATTCTCCTTCTTGTAACAACTCTAGCATCTTATCTATATTAGGAGCTATTTTGTGAAGTTTTAACACACAAAAAAAACACCTTCATCTCTCTTCTTCTTCAACTGAATTCTGAGCAATTATTTTGTGCAAATTCTAAACTTCCGACCACGAGTACACGTGTTTGGAGGTGCTGTGGAACCATTAGGAGCGAACGGTCTTAACGATTTGCACCCAATCGGATCGAAATCGCTTTCAAGGAAGTGGTATGCCATGACACAATATTATTCGATAAGTTATTCTTGTTTCCGTCTTTTTCCTTGTCAATATTATCTACTCATTTTTCTTACAATTTGAAATCGACTCTACATATAATATTGACTAATGGCTATCACTTTGAACATAACACTTCCTGATCTGTCAAAGCTTGAGCCTTTAGATGAAAACAATTATAAACGTTGGTCCCAGAAACTTTTGATTTTATTTGAAGAATTAGAAGTTGATTACGTTTTGTTTAACGATCCTCCTGTTGATGCTGTTGCTGATAGTTCTAATGCTGCTACTACTGTTATTCCTGATGATGCTGCTAAGAAGAAATTTGAAAAGGATAATAAAACTGTTCGATGGAATCTGCTTAACCATATGACTAACCATCTCTTTGATCTTTTTATAAATTATAAATCTGCTAAAGTCATATGGGATAGTTTGGAGAAGAAATATGGTGCAGATGACGCAGGAAAAAAAGAAGTATGCGGTTGGAAACTGGATCGAGTTTCAGATGGTTGATGATAAGCCGGTCATGGAGCAGGTTCACGAGTATGAGAACTTAACTGCTAATGTTTTGAATGGGGGCATGAAGATGTGTGAGATTCTTCAGGCTAATGTTCTGCTTGAAAAGTTTCCACCTTCCTGGAAAGATTACAGGAATCAACTTAAAGATAAGAAGAAAAACATAACTTTTCAAGAACTGATCAGTCGCATGAGGACTGAGGAAGCAAACCGTCTCAAAGATGAGGAGTCTGAACGACTTAAGGATAAGATGAAATCTCTCTCTCTCTTAATTCTTCTAAAGCTAACCTTGTGGAATCTTCTTGTACTTTTGTGAAAGACAAGTTTAAACGAAAACAGAAGAAAGGCCAGAAGAAAGGACATGTGAAGAAGCAGAATTACTTCAATAAGCTGGAGGGTCATATTCAAAAGTCGAAAGGACCTTGCTATGTCTGCTGCAAAATTGGTCACAAGGCTTTTCAGTGCAACCAGAGACAAGGACAAAGCTCAAAGAGTGGAGGAAAAGCTCTAGCCCAAGCTAACCTTACTGAGGGTGGTGATGTCATTGCTGCGATGGTTGTTGAGGCGAACATGATGGCTAACAAGACTGACTGGATACCGGACACAGGCTCTTCAAAGCACCTTTGCGCCAACAAGGAGCTATTTCATGACTTTGAGGAATCTGCTGATGGTGAGTGTATCTACATGGGTAACTCCACTACAACTGGAGTTATAGGTAAAGGAAAAATTCTCCTTAAGTTAACTTCTGGAAAAACCATAGCTTTGAACAATGTTCTATATGTACCCTCCCTTCGTAGAAACTTAGTTGCTGTTGCGCTTCGCAACAAAGCAGGTCTTAAACTTATTTCTTAATCTGATAAAGTTATTATTTCTTGTGGGGGAGACTTTATTGGGAAGAGTTACCTTAGTGGGGGTTTATTTGTACTGAACATCGCTCAAGAGATTACTAATAATGCTAGTACTTTCAATTCTGCTTATATTGCTGAGTCTATTAAATTTTGGCATGGTAGAATAGGTCATGTTAATATTGCTTCTATTAAAAGACTTAGAATGGACTTAATTCCTGCAGTTAATGTTGATAATTTTTCTAAGTGTCCTGTTTGTGTAGAAGCAAAACATACCAAAAAACCTTTTAAGAATGTAACTAGTAGAAAGATAGAATTGCTTGAACTAGTGCATTCAGACTTAGCAGATCTCAAGAACATTGTTAGTGAATGTGGAAAGAAATGCTACATCACTTTTGTAGATGACTTTTCTAGATACACTAAAGTATATCTTCTTAAGTCAAAAGATGAGGCTGCAAGCATACTTTTGAAATATAAGGCAGAAGTAGAAAATTAATTAGATAGAAAAATCAAGAGACTTAGGTCTGACAGGGGTGGTCAATATAGTACTAATACTCTAGGAGCCTTTTGTGAGAAAAATGGTATTATACATGAGGTCAATGCTCCCTATACTCCTCAACGAAATGGTGTAGCCTTTTGTGATGAATTCAATTCTTTTGAGTTTGGTTTTGTATGATAATATGTGGGGGGAAGCTGTTTTATCTGCATGCTATATTCTTAATAAAGTCCCTCATAAGAAGTTAGATAAAATCCCGTATGGGTTATGGAAAGGGTTTGCCCCTAACTTGAAAATTTTGAAAGTGTGTGGGTGTTTGGCTAAGGTTAGTCTACCCGATTTTAAACAAGTAACTGTTGGACCCAAGACTTTTGATGCTATTTTCATTGGTTATGCTCAAAATAATGCTGCATATTGATTTATGTCTTTGAATGATAGTTCTATTTGTGAATCTAGAGATGCAGAATTTTTTGAGTTTCCATTGCAAAATAATGTGCCTAGTGATGTGCCTAATAATGCTTCTACATCTATGTCTGTTAATTCTCATATTGTGCCATCTTCTAGTGTTACTGCTAATGAGCATGAAAATGAACTTAGAAGGAGTAAGAGGCGTATAATTGAAGCTAGCTTTGGTCTTGACTTCATTACTACTTTCTTGACTGAAAATATTGATCTTGATATTTTGTGTAATGAATTAGTGTCAATCTATTTAATAAAAGAAGACCCTAAGACATATAGTGAAGTAATGAGGTCAATAGATGCTAGTTTTTGGAAAGAGGCCATAAAAGTGAATTAGACTCTATAGTTTCTTATCACACTTGGGACTTGTCTGATTTGCCTAAAGGTTGTAAACCCATAAGTAGCAAGTAAATCTTTAAGAAGAAATCGAGACCTGATGGTACAATTGAGAAATATAAGGCTAGACTTGTTATTAGGGGCTTTAACCAAAAGAAAGACATTGATTACTTTGACACTTATTCTCCTATAAGATAGCGACTATTAGAATTCTTGTTACTTTAGCCGCTATTCTTAATTTAGTGATATATCAAATGGATGTTAAAATGGTTTTCCTAAATAATGATTTAGAGGAAGAGATCTATATGTCTCAACCAGAGGGATTTGTGATTAAAGGACAAGAGAGTAAGGTATGCAAATTGAGAAAGTCTCTGTATGGTCTAAAGCAGGCACCTAAGCAATGGTATGAAAAGTTGAATATCACATTAGTGAGTAATAGTTTTGTTGTTAATGCATATGATACTTGTGTTTATTCCAAGATGATAGGATCAGATTAAGTTATTATATGTCTGTATGTGGATGGCATGTTAATCTTTGGCCCTAATGTGAATGTTGTAAATGAGACTAAGAATTTTTTGTCTTCTAAATTTGAAATGAAAGATCTTGGAGAAGCATATGTGATTTTAGGGATTAAAATCGAAAGAACTTCTAATGATTTTTGTTATCTCAGTCTCATTATATTGAAAAAATATTGAAAAGGTTTAATTATTTTGATGTAGAACATGTGAGAACTCCTTATGATCCTACCGTACACTTTAGAAAGAATAAGGAATCTAGTATTTCTCAAACTGAATATGCTAAGATAATTGGTAGCGTAATATTTCTTATGAATTATACACGGAATTATATTGCTTATGCTGTTAGTAGATTGAGTAGATATACTCACAACCCCAGTAATGAATATTGGAATGCTCTTCGTCGTTTGTTAAGGTATTTGAGAGGTACTATGGTTTGGTGTTTGCATTTTAATAAATTTCCTGCTATTTTAGAAGGATTTTGTGATGCAAACTGGGTTACTGACAATGATAAAGTTAGCTCCACTAGTGGCTATGTGTTTACTTTGGGTGCAGGTGCTATTTCGTGGAATTCTTCAAAACAGACTTGTATAGCACGATCTACTATGGTGTCTGAATTCATTGCTCTTGATTTGGCAGGGCAAGAAGCCGAGTGGTTGGGAAACTTATTGGCAGACGTGCCTTTGTGGAGAAGACAAGCTTCACCAGTTTGTCTTCACTGTGACTCACAGACGGCAATTGGAATTGCCAAAAATAATGTGTACAATGGAAAAAGAAGACATATCTACATCAGGCATGGTGCAGTAAAATAGTTGTTAAAATATGGTATTATTTCCTTGGAATATGTAAGATACGAAAGAAATTTGGCGGAATCTTTGACCAAGGGTTTGGCAAGGAGAGTCATCCTTGAAACTTCGAGGGGGATGGGGTTCAAGCCCGTGGATTGAGGAAGTATGGTGGATACCCGTTTATGGTCAAACGAAGCCATATGAGACGTCAATATGCACTACATTTCCTATCCCTATCGCGTGTGGTAGTGCTTTATAAGGTTGAGCTTATTTTTCTCTTAATGATTCCATAGCCTTAAGGTGGTCTGTGTGTAGATAGACTTGATGGAATCACCTACGTGAGTGTAAAGGTGCGGTTGTCTTTTCTAAAAGACTTGCGATGTCTTTCTAGAGCATTCATGAGACCCGAGGTATGTGCATGACCATAAAAGCACTTTGTTAGTATCGCGGAGTTTGCATAAAATTAAGGATATAGTATGTGTTACGGGAGTCTTAGCTAATGTTCATTCAGTTCAAGAGTACTTCAATTTGTGGATGTTAGTTGTTGCCTCATCTCACTACGTGCCAATTCAAATCGAAAGATATTGACACTTATGTACATGCTCCTTATTTTGCCCAGAATTGTGCCTGTTCCATTTTTGTCTTTGCATTAGTGGGGGACTGTTGGTATTATTAATCTTGATAATGCAAAGCCAAAGATTTCATTGTGGTCCCTTTTCCTTCTTTACTTCTTTGTCTTTTGTGAAAGACAAAGCGTCCCTCATTGGTTGTGGAAAGTCATTTCCTTCTCTTTATATTGAATTGCTCTTTGTTGGGCTTGTAAAGAGCTAGTAAAAGGGAGTGGTCTCGAGCACATGAGAAATTGGCCTTAAAGACAAAACGGGTCGATTTGCCCCCCTCCCCCTCCCCCCTGCGCACGCGCGAGATACACGTGAGGCCTAATACAAATCTAGTCTTGCTATTTATTTCTTCATTTTGTGAGCTTACCAGAAAAGTGTCCAAATACATGATTGCCAGAATATGTCCAAATTCATTCTCATTTGAATTGAATTTTGTAACTTTTGTAACAACTATAATTTAATTTGTTGTAACTCCTACTTGAATTCTTGTAACTCCTACTTGAATTCTGTAACAATTTTTTTATTTCATAACCCCCTAGTAAATTCATCTTCTTGTAACAGCTCTAGCATCTTATCTATAATAGGAGCTATTTTGTGAGGTTTTAAAACACAGGAAAAACACCTTCATCTCTCTTCTTCTTCAACCGAATTTTGGGCAATTATTTTGTGCAAATTCCAAACTTCCAGCCACGAGTGCACGTGTTTGGAGGTGCTGTGGAACCTTGGAGAGCGACCGAGCTTAACGATTTGCACCTAGTCGGACAGAAATCGCTTTCAAGGCAGTGGCTTGCCATGACACAGTATTTTTCGATAAGTTGTTCTTGTTTCCGTCTTTTTCCTTGTCAATATTATCTACTCATTTTTCCTACAACTCATTGCAAATGGTGTCAAAGGCAAAACATCTCAACACATCACTCAACTGCTTTTAGCATAACTTGGTTTCAACTGATTCCTCAAGTGTCGTGACCGCGAACTTGGTGGCTTTACCGATCACCAAAAATTGTCAGCAAAGGGCTTACCCCTTGCTAGTTAGTAGGATAAGAGAATGATTACAAACATCAGTTTTGAAATAACTGTAAAATATTTAGCTATCAAATTAATTTGGATATGCTTATTTACATACAAGATATTTTGAGGAAGATTGTAAAGATCAAAATTTCTTAAAGATTATCAGAGAATGTTAAGAACAGTTGAGAATATTTTAAGGGCATCAAAAAAGTTCGTCAAATAGATCTCGAGATTGAAAATTTTGTTTTTGAGTAGTTTCTTTATGTAGAATTTAATTTCTATTCCATAAACCACAGTTAACACTCCTTTTGCAGCAAAAAAAATCAGTTTTCTTTTGGCGTCATTACAGCTAGGGGTGTACAAACAAAATCGATAAACCGCACCAAACCGATAATTCGAGTCAAACCGAAAAAAAAAAAATCGATTGTGGTTTGGTTTGATTTGATTTGGTATTGAAAAAAAAAACCCGACCATAATTGGTTTTGTTTGGTTTTAACTAAAAAAAAGTCAAACCGAAACCAAACCAACCTGATAGTACATTTGTACAATTTTAAAAAATATTTTAAATATATAAATATTTATGGTAATTTAATTTATAAATATTTTTAAACTTTTTCACAGTTTTATCATTTAACATATTTATTTCAAGTTTGGACTTAACATTCTTGAATAATAAATAAATTTTATAGTCTATTAATGTAGTAACTCAAACAAAGTTCAAATCAATATTAATGCTAACAAAAGAAATTCATGAATTCAACAGTAGGAATGACGATAGTGTCAGATATTTATTTTTTAGTTTTACATTCGTTTATACTAAAAATGCATAACATAGTTTATCTTTTTCTTTAGTGCTTAGTTATGTAATTAATAGTACTATTAGATATACTTATTTTCGCATAATCTATATATAATATTTTCATATTATGTTAATTTTCATTATTGCTTATGTAAAGCCCCGAATTTTTTTTTGCTTAGTATTATGTTCTCGCTCAAGCTCTAAGTGCGATACAAAGATGTGAGAAAAGATATGAAGGCATAAAATACATAAATCTTATGTTTAGAAGGTTGAATGGATGGTTATAAGGGGAGAGAGAGTAAATCGGAATCCACTGGAGTTGTTTAAGGGATGAAAAGGACCTTAGCCGCACATGACCTAAGTTTAAATGATCATATCTATCAATATATAAGAATTTGAGATTTGAGCTATATTAAAAGAAAGCCTTAATATCTAGTTTCTATAACTTCAAACCATTTATCATTTCGATGTTCTTATAAACAGTTATAGGCGTTTTATGTTACACCCCATGTTTTCGTATATGAGAGTATTCGTAAGTCAATTGATGTAAGCTCCGAAATGAGATCAACTTTGAAAGTACATAAAATAAGTTAATCATGTTACAATGGAGGTTACAAATATTTAAGATCATGAATACTAAGTACCAAGAGGGTTTGAAGGCTTAGAAGCTAAATAAATTGGAGAAAATAAGTTTCGTCGAAAGTCGACAAGTTGGGAATGTTGTAACATGTACTTTTGGGGCGAGAATAGGGTGTTTAAAATTATAAGGAGATTATGTTATGAGTTATTTTAGTCGTATGATAGACGTGTTTTATGATTTGAAGTCAAGCGAGTTGTGGAACAAAAGTTGAAAAAGGTCATCACAAGTTACAATCATAAATGTGTTGAAACTTAGGTCAAATGTAACTGCGATTTTCTCCCAATATACTTAGAGTTATGGGGTGTTCCACCCATCAAATTGAAGCTCTATGAGCTTAATTTCTAACGCATTAAACCGTTTATCAATATGACAAAGGAATGGAGAGATATATGTAGTTTTGTGAGACTGCGCAAGCTGCTAGGTGACAAGTAGGTGTGTCACCTACTTGGTTAAATGAGAGCCCAAAAAGAGGTAATTTCGGGTCAGCCAAAGAGCCCGTTTAAGGGATTATCTCCTGCAATATAAACCTTATTATATATCATAAATAACCAGACCTAAACCCCTACAAACTTCCTCCCAAAAATTACCCACAAACCCTAATTGATTTTCTCTCCCTTTCAAGTACTAATTGGGAGTAAAACCTAGAGTTTGAAGAACCAAGATAAGGGCTGAGTTATCCAACAAATAAGGTATGTTTACTGCTCTCTTTCATCCATTTTTTCTATTGTAAATTCATGGTAAGTCATTCTGTACTTGTAAGAACTCACGGGACGGTGATCAGAAGCCGTGAGTTCGAGTTACTCACTTGTAGCGGACTGTTTTGTGGACAGTTTTGTGTTGCTGTTGGGCTGCGTGTTTTAAATACTGTTTTGTGGAGTTTTGGAGGAGGAAGGGTGTGGAGAAACACCATATAGATGTAGGGTGGTGGGCTGGTTGTTCGTCGTAACATTTCTCGGTCGTTTGATACTAGTACAGTGGTCGTTTTGTGTATGAAAAGATTGGAGTGTGTTGGGCTATTTTGTAGTATTTGATGGTGTAATATAAGGCTGGAAAATAATGTATATATGTTGTTATTGTTGTGTTATTGTGTTGTTGGAGTTATCTTGAATTTGGAGGAAGTATTTTTTATACAAAATAAGCTTGTCGTCCGTTGTGGGATAGTTGTACCTTTCATAACTTAATGATAGTATTATTATCATTGTTGTAGATTAAGGTGCGAAGAGGCGAGTTCAACTTGGTGATTGGAAAGATTGTGATAAGGTATGTTAAGGAACATCCTACTTTCTTTTGGCATGATCTAAAGTGAAATGAATACGCTATTTCATAACGGATCTACTCCTAGCAACTAAGGTTGTCCATGTTGTTATTTCCTTATAAAATTATTCTAAGCAAGTGTGTATGATCCTTGAATCCTACTGAGGTTCATATTGAGGGTATGGATATCCATAATGTTAATCGAAGGTGCATCGACCTTAAGTCACTCCGAAAGGTTTAGAACGTGATTCCATGAGTCTAGCATGCATTATGTATAGTATATATTTTACTCTACCAAGTCACGCTATAGTCGGCCGGGTGCGGCACCTATTGTGCAACCATTGATCAGTTGGATTTACCGAGCTCCACGTGGCCGGGTACGATTCTACCGACCCTTATGATGGCCGGGTGCGTTTTTACTGAGTCCTCTTTGAGGCCGGGTACAATATGATGATGCTGATGACGCCCATAGAGGCGAATGTTTTTAAAATTTTATGTATATATATGTATTATGCATTTCATATCGGTAGCCCCCAGAGGCACTCAGATGTTACACATTGTATATCCTCTATCTCTCTTTACGTTAATGTTCTTGTTTATGCTTTCCTGCCTTACATACTCGGTACTTTATTCGCACTGACGTTCTTTTTGCCTGGGGACGCTGCGTTTCATGCCCGCAGGTCCCGATAGACAGGTTGACATTCCTCCTAGTAGGCTATCAGATCAGCGGAAGGTATTGTTGCACTCCACTTGCTCCAAAGTTGTTTATTTGGTCAGTTTGATTTGGACATGTATTGATTGGTATGGCGGGGCCCTGTCCCGACCTTTATGATGTGTATGTACTCTTAGAGGCTTGTAGACAGATGTCATGTATATGAAAGATTGTATGGCCTTGTCGGCCTATGTTCAGTGTACGAGTGTTCATTTTGGTCTTATAGGACCGTATGTCACATGTATAAGTTTGTATTACATGTTGGGTCGTCTTATGTCAAGTATTCCCTTATGTTTTATTCTGGTTATATCATGATGGACCTTCCGGCCCATTTACCCATGATGGTATGATAAGAAAGATACGTTACGTTGGTGCTCGGTTGAGTAAAGTACCGGGTGCCTGTCGCGGCCCTCCGATTTGGGTCGTGACAAAAGTGGTATCAGAGCAGTTCTGTCCTAGGGAGTCTACAAGCCATGTCTAGTAGAGTCTTGTTTATGGGTGTGTTGTGCACCACACTTATAAGCAGGAGGCTACAGGGCATTTAGGTCCGTCACTCTTTCTTCTTACTCTAGATCGTGTGGTAGAGCTCAATTTTTAGAATTTAAACTCCTAAATTCTATTTTGTTCGTAGTACAATGATACCTACATCCAGAAAGACAGTTGGTAAGAGATCGAATGTGGCTGTAGAAGAGTTGATTAGAGGAACTCGATTTTGCATCATGCTTATGATGAGTAAATGTGAGGTCTTCAGTAGATCATGTGTGTACTAAGACATGTAAGCTTCTTGATAAGGAGCCCTAAGGAATGAATATCTATCCATCGATATGGTAAAAAGCAATAAAAGAATCAGAAGGTAGATACGAGTTTCAACAAGTAAAAGAAGCAAGGTGAAGAAGGATACGACGTCCCAGTTATTGAAGATTATCAGTATTTACAATTCAGGTAGAAAAGTATAAACATTTTGAGTTACTTTCAACAGTAACAAATATATAAACAATTGACCACACCCATCTCAATTACGCCCTATGGGAGCTAACATATATAGTTTAAGAGAAAGATGGGATATTAGGATCCAGCTTGGGATAGAGTAACCCAAAATGGTGGATTGAGCCGCGGGAGCCAAAGGTGAAACAATGTTTTTTTGAAGTTTTCAGAATAATGCGATAGACAGAAGTATTAGCAGGAGAATAAGAAGAGAGTAAATGAAACATTATGAGTAAGGTATGATAAATGGGTGATAACGGTAAATCAAACAATGGTAGGATGATAGAGTCTATGGTTAAGTGAAGGAAAAGACAAGAGATGACAGGCTTTGAGACTATAAAAGAGTATATTCCATAAAGTCATATCCTTATTTCGAGAAATGAGTTGGTGACTCCAATGTGATTACTAGAAATCTAAGTTAGACCCCCGGTGTAATAGAAATCAACATAGGCTAGTAAAAAAAATCGAACATGATAGGGACCAGAGGATTCGATAATAGTCGACATCGCGAGATCGTCAGAGACCATGTTCCAACAAAAATAGAATGGACAACGGAAGAATAACCTTTAAAGGTCATTCAAGAAGACGCTTCGCTAAAGTAAGCGATGTGAGCAAAGTTATGCTTAAGGGACTAAGTGTGACAGTTATATTAGGTGTCACCCTCGCGCGTAAGGAATTCAGTTATCCCTAGTAGAGAAGGGTTACTTCAAGGCGAGTAAGAGTCAGTGAAGACGTGAAAAGAAGCCAAAGATGAAAAGGTAAACCATATATAGGTAAATCTTCATAGCATTAAATGCTAGTACTCCCCTAAGGGGGGGGGGGGGGGAGATGGTGTGATATGGTAGTAAGTCGGAGTTATGTATTTCAAGTAACTATGGAATAGTAAAGAAAGAATGCGGTAAAAAGGCGAAAGGAATGAGATTACATTTATTCAGATCCTACAGATATGTTACGACTTCAGAACATTATTCAAGAAGGATGTCGGGAAGAGGAAGTAAGGGTTCCCGACTAGGATGTTATTGATACTACGTGAGAATGAACACTTGATTCATAAGGATCCAATGCGAAAGGTAAGTTAAGATAAAGGAAACAACCTAAGAGAGATTATGCGGAATATAGATATGAGAATGGATCAACGAGTATTTAGTAGTTGATTCAGGAAGAGCCTAGTTATGGCTAGATAAGAGGATACAGATAAATCAGCAGATCGTGCAAGATAAACCTAGTGAACCCCAACATAGGGAATTCAGTCTCACAAATACGACATTGTAATCCTTGAGAAATATTCAGATAGGAGTTGAGGTAGTTATAGTTGCCGTAAAAAGTGTTATGGAAATAAAAGAGAGTGCCACCGGGGAGAAAAAAATTTTGAGTTCAGAAGTAACCCTGCGAGAACAAGGGCACGAAGGTGTATAACCGAGGATATTTGTAAGTGAGTAAGAACATCAACAATTTCGTCAGGTATATGATGGGATAAGCTCACCACTTCACAAGAGTCAGAGAGACTTCCATAAATGCTACAATGAAAGACTAGTAGAGGAAATAAGGAAGAAGGCTTCAAACAAAGCATAGTGACCTAAATAAATAATGGTCTTGTAACAATAGTCTCACTACAGCATTGTATGCTCTCCATAACAAAGTGGCACCCGTAGTAACTGAGGAACGAGAAGTAAAATCCAAAGTAATATTCGAGATCATATGAGTTTCACAAAATTCCAATATATGTGGGCACTAAGATAAGCCAAGTATTCATGCAACAAGTGGCAGAACGACCAAGAAAGGTAATTCCTTACTTTAACAAAAACTGAGAAGGCACGAAAGGAATTATTCGATCTATGACCCAGAGTTAGTTACGTTATGAACACACTTAAAATTTTGGGGTGTTATCCATGCAGCATATATGTTGACAATGATACAGCTATAGGAGACTCTAGTATAAGTTAAAAGAAAGAATTGACTCCACGTCACAGACAAAAGCTTGAATTGCTAGAAGGTTATATCATGGATGTTCCATAGCATCGACGAGGGGCTAAAGTAATAACTAGTACCCTGAGCCGCAGATCAGAAGATAAAGTAAGCCTACTTAAAGGCTGAGATAGAGAAGGAAACTAAAGAGTTACATCAGCAAAGTGAATTAGGATTCTGATTATTAGGCCCCTATGATTATAGAAATCGTGATTCAGAACATTGTAGAATCACTCAAAATATCAGAGGTACAAAAGAGATAGTACAACATACATATTCTATAACGGCTGTACGATAAATCTAGTTAGAACACTACCAACCTCATAAGAAGTCAGTATGAAGCTTTCGACGGATTGTGTATGCACGTGATGTGCAAGTATTATAGTAGAGCTTTAAGGTGTGGATGTGAATTCCACCTATGTGGAAGGGAGGTTATGAAAGAGTTAGAAGATACGATGCAAGATTTAAAGGTATGTAAGGCACATGTGAAGAAGGTACGAGATGCCCAAGTATAGAAGGTTACGAATAATCCAGATATCAGATAGAGGGATGGAAGCGTCACAATTCTGTATCAAGAAATGATAGTCGTGTCGTTGGTGGCATATTTTTCAGCATGCGGTTTCCAGATATAGAGAGGTCTAGTTAAGAGAGTAAATAAGAGTTAGAGACGATATGATGTCTCGCTTGAGGTTCCAGAATAACATAGGGACATATATGGTGCTTGCAAGTTAAAGGAAGGTTGCGAATAGTATAAATAGATATATGTAGGTCGCAAGCTAAAGTATAGCGACAAGGTTTTAGCTAGACAGGGGTAAGGATAAGAAATGGTGAGTGAGAAGGTGACGAGAATAGGTAAGTCCTCGGGATTAAACCCATCACAACAAGAGAGCTGATGGTTTCCATAAAGTTATAAAAAGCTCAGTACAGCATGAGTGAACTCAGAGGAGTTTAAGAGTAGGAGAATTTAGAAAAGATGGAATGGTGCCCTAATGGTAGAATAAGGGTGTAATTTTGATAGATAAGAGGATGACGTTTAGACCTTTGATTGGGTGATGATTCTAAGAAAAGGAATTTCATGAATTGTACAGGGTTAAAATACCCCCATAAGGTGAATCACGTTGGAATGCTATGAAATACAGTTAATGAAGTATTGTATCATCCCTATCTGGATCAAGCAAATAACTTCAGATTTTCCCTGATGCAACGTGAGCCTTAACGACATGTATTACAAAAGAGGTTTCAAGTGATCAATGATAAATTATAGATCAATAGTCAACAATAGATGGGTACAAGTTCCAAAGTACGAGATGAGATTTGTTTGTTATTCTTAAGATGAATAGTAATGAGGAAACACTAAAGGACTTAGATTTATAGATATAGGATAAGCAGCGAGAGAGTAACCTGGAGTTGGGTAGCAAACCTCGGTAATAGTAAACCGAAGTAAGTGTTATGGTATAGTATAGCCTGCCTAGATGTAGTAAAGCCATAAGGATAGATATACAAGGCTATGAAACAAGATATAGCAATAGTCGTAAGTTCGTTAAAGTACCAAGCGAAGGACTTCAGTACACCTATATATGCCTAGAGGGACAACTTGCCATAATTCTGTATATATTCACAAAGTGAGGCCTAGAGATTGGCTAAAAGATGAAGGAAGTAGGAGAGAAGATTCTCATAGGCGCACATACAGGTTGCAAGATAGAAGGTCGCAACAGCTACGAGATTTGAAGAATTCCGACGACAAGTTGTTGTGTGAGAAAGAGACCTAAAGAGGGGAATGCCCAAGCCTTCGAATTTATACACATAGCAGTTGCCTAGATGGAAAGGATAATATTAAAATATTCGTAAGAGATATGGGTTATGAGACTAATAGGCGCATCAGTCAACATTCGAGGACGAATGTTCCAAAGGGGGAAATAATGTTACACCCCATGTTATCGTACATGAGAGTATTTGTAAGTCAATTGATGTAAGCTCTAAAACGAGATCAACTTTGAAAGTACATAGAGTAATTTAATCATGTTACAATGGAGGTTACAAATATTTAAGATCATGACTACCAAGTACCAAGAGGGTTTGAAGGCTTAGAAGCTAAATGAATTGAAGAAAATAAGTTTCGTCGAAAGTCGACAAGTTGGGAATGTTGTAACATGTACTTTTGGGGCGAGATTAGGGTGTTTAAAATTATTAGTAGATTATGTTATGAGTTATTTTAGTCGTATGATAGACGTGTGTTATGATTTTAAGTCAAGCGAGTTGTGGAAAAAAAGTTGAAAAAGGTCATCACAAGTTACATTCATAAACGTGTTGAAACTTAGGTCAAATGTAACTGCAATTTTCTCCCAATATACTTAGAATTATGGGGTGTTCCACCCATAAAATTGAAGATCTATGAGCTTATATTCTAACTCATTAAATCGTTTATCAATACAACATCGGAGTAGAGAGATATATGCAGTTTTGCGAGACTGCATAAGCTGCTAGGTGACAAGTAGGTGTGTCACCTACTTGGTTAAATGAGAGCCCAAAAAGAGGATATGTTGGGTCAGACAAAGAGCCCATTTAAGGGATTATCTCCTGAAATGTAAACCTCATTATATATCACAAATAACCAGACCTAAACCCCTGCAAAATTCCTCCCAAAATTTACCCACAAACCCTAATTGATTTTCTCTCCCTTTCAAGTTCTAATTGGGAGTAAAACCTAGAGTTTGAAGAAACAAGATAAGGGCTGAGTTATCCAACAAATAAGGTAAGTTTACTTCTCTCTTTCATCCATTTTTTCTGCTATAAATTCATGGTAAGTCTTTCTATACTTGTAAGAACTCACGGAGCGGTGATCGGAAGCCGTGAGTTCGAGTTACTCACTTGTAGCGGACTGTTTTGTGGATTATTTTGTGTTGCTGTTGGGCTGCGTGTTTTGCTACTATTTTGTGAATTTTTGGAGGAGGAAGGGTGTAGATAAACACCATATAGATGTAGGGTGGTTGGCTGGTCATTCGTCGTAGCATTTCCGGGTCGTTTGACACTAGTACGGTGGCCGTTTTGTGTATGAAAAGATTGGAGTGTGTTGGGCTATTTTGTAGTATTTGATGGTGTAATATAAGGCTGGAAATTAATGTATATATGATGTTATTGTTGTGTTATTGTGTTGTTGGAGTTATCTTGAATTTCTAGGAAGTAAGGATTATAGGGGAGATGTTGCCCGTTTTTATACAAAATAAGCTTGTCGTCCGTTGTGTAATAGTTGTACTTTTCATAACTGGTGATAGTATTATTATCATTGTTGTAGATTAAGGTGCGAAGATGCGAGTTTGACTTGGTGATTGGAAAGATCGTGATAAGGTATGTTAAGGTACATCCTTGTTTCTTTGGCATGATCTAAAGTGAAATGAATACGCTATTTCATAACAGATCTACTCCTAGAAACTAAGGTTGTCCATGTTGTTATTTCCTTATAAAATTATTCTAAGAAAGTGTGTATGATCCTTGAATCCTATTGAGGTTCATATTGAGGGTATGGATGTCCATGATGTTAATCGAAGGTGCGTCGACCTTAAGTCACTCCGGAAGGTTTAGAACGTGATTCCATGATTCTAGTATGCATTATACATAGTATCTATTTTACTCTACCGAGCTGCGCTATGGTCGGCCGGGTATGGAACCTATTGTGCAACCACTGATCAGGTTGGTTTACCGAGTCCCATGTGACCGGGTACGATTCTACCGAGCCTTATGATGGCCGGGTACGTTTTTACCAAGTCCCCTTTGAGGTCGGGTACGATATGATGATGATGATGCCCACAGAGGCGAATGTTTTTATAAGTTTATGTATATATATGTATTATGCATTTCATATCAGTAGCCCCCAGAGGCACTCAGATGTTACAGGTTGTTTCTCCTTTATCTCTCTTTACATTACTGTTCTTGTTTATGCTTTCCTGCCTTACATACCTGGTACTTTATTCGTACTGACGTCGGATGCTGCATTTTATGCCCGAAGGTCCCGATAGACAGGTTGACATTCCTCCTAGTAGGCTATCAGCTCAGCGGAAGGTTTTGGTGCACTCCACTGGCTCCGGAGTTGCCTATTTGGTCACTATGATTTGGACATGCATTGATTGGTATGGCGGGGCCCTGTCCCGGCCTTTATGATGTGTATGTACTCTTAGAGGCTTGTAGACAAATGTCATGTATATGAAAGATTATATGGCCTTGTCGGCCTATGTTCAGTGTACGAGTGTTCATTTTGGTCTTATATGACCGTATGTCTCATTTATAAGTTTGTATTACATGTTGGGTCATCCTATGTCAAGTATTCCCTTATGTTTTATCCTAGTTATATCATGACGGTCCTTCCGGCCCATTTACCCATGATGGTATGATAAGAAAGATACGTTACGTTGGTACTCGGTTGAGTAAAGTACCGGGTGCCTGTCGTAGCCCTCTGATTTGGGTCGTGACATTTTATTGAAAACTATCCTGTCAGGAAATATGGCCGCGTTTTGGGCGCCCAGTGGGGCGCCAGACACGAATCAAAATGCCAAAGTCAGAAGTAAAACTTTTGGGGCATTTTGGGTGTTGCTGGGCATGGACCGTGACGCCGAAGGCATGAAATTGAAATAAAAGGGATGGGGAGAGAGAAAATAGCCTCATTCTTTAAAGACTAAACCTCCCCTCTCATCTTCAAGTCATCCAAGGGTAAACCTCCCCTCTCATCTTCAAGTCATCCAAGGGTTTTCATACTACCTAAGGTGACTTTTCAATGCGATTAGCGTTAGAATACTACTTCCACTCATCGATTCTAACAATATTCCATCTCAAAATCGCCAGATTCTCAACAAGAACTCAAGAGCAAGGTCTCTCCTCTAGCCTAGGGTTTCGAAATTCAAGGTAAGTTTCGTAACCACTTTTAACCACAATTGTTAGAGAGGTTTATGGTTGATATTTTTTCCTAGAAACTACTACAAGAACTTAGATTAACGATGAACTCTAGAAGGAGAGAAGAATCAAACCTAAGGTTTCTATATTTTGGAAATCTTGGATCTTCTAGTATTGATATTTAAATTAACTATGTATACATTTGTTTGTGAGTTGAGCCCATTGGATTGGAGCAAAAGAAGGTATTCAAAAGCAAGGAATCAAGGTGAGTAGAGAAAATGCTTTTACTATAGTTGTCTTCTCACAAAGATCATGCCATAAGTTATTGTTAGACTGTATAGGGTGTTAATGTGGGCTCTGAATGGAACAAGTGGACTCACATATCCATTAGAATTGTAGAAAAGTTCTTAGATGATTATCATGGTTACTAACTTAAGAATAGTTTGTTGTTCCATAAATCATGTCTCATGCATTCATGACTTCCATATGTTTCTTTAATGTATAGGCTATATTGAAAATTTCTTTTACATGATTTTATGGAACTGTTTTAATGAGAACTATGAAATATATCATTGTTTTAAATTATATGATGCAAGAATTACTCAGAAGAACATTTTGGGAGTTTCCTTAGATCTTAGAGAAGGGTTCATAGCCTCTAGTGGTTTATGTTAGCCCGAAACTACTCGTGCCAGAGTAGGAGATTAGTGTACCGTTGGTTCAGGCACTATGATAGAAGTTCCCTGGTAAGGCACAAGAACACGAGCATGCTAGAACCTTGAACTGTGAGGCACCACCGGAATGGGGTCCAGGCGATCGGGCTGGGATCGTCCACCATATCGATCATATGGTGACATTTTCAGAATCAGAAAGAATGTCAGAATCAATGGAACTCCCCAGAAAAGAAAAGAAAATGCTTTGGAATATTTACAAGGATTGTTTCAAGAAAGTTTATATATCTATCTATTTGATTTTTTTTAATTTTTTCTGCAGAAAAGAAGAGAAAAGAAAATAAAGAGGATTTTTATGAATGACATCAAGAAGAACTTTATTATAGATATATGAGTTGTTTCTTTCAACTCTTCATCAAAAGCTTTTAGAATTTTTTTATATCATGCATACATACTTCTTTCAGTGTCTCGTTCCAGCTTTAGTGGGCCGATTGCTTTACTTACTGAGTACCGTTGTGGTGTACTGACGTTCTCTTCATGGGAACCTACATTGACCTATGTCAATGTAGGCACATATTTTGCAGGTAAGCAGGCTACGAGCTAGGATATTCTCCTCCCATTATCAGAATATTTGGTGAGCTCCATTTTAGTTAGTGGAGTTCGTTAACTCCAGAAATTTGTCTTATTTCAGTATTTCTTAGAGGCTTCATAGACACAGTCAGAACAGAGTCATGGGTGTCCACTTTGCATTACATTTGTTTTTCAACGCATTCAAGATAGCGGAATGAATTTCTTTTCCGAATATTATTTCATTTGAAGATTCAAAAAAGTATTTACTTTAAATCATACCGGATTGTGTTAGGATGCATTGCATAACAAAAATAGAACTGAATAAAGAAGCCAAGATGGTTTGCTCGATCAAGTTAAGGCACCGAGGGTCTACAGATATTTAAGTGAGGGCCCCACTTCTATAAACGAGGGTCTACAAACATTTAAGAAAAAATTTCCGTTCTTCTTTAATCTAGATTGTGTGTTAAAGCTTAAAGTGAGAATCAAACTTCTATTTTTCGTCTATCTATAGAATGATTGACATAGCGATTCGATTAGAGACTTGAAGAAGAAAAGCTAGCGAGGCATTGCCGTCTACAAGTGAGGTAGTTTATGGTGCTAACTGCCTTTACGGGAGAATGAAGGCTAAGTCGGGAACTGACCAAGAAAAGTAACCTCGAAAGCGAGAATGAGGTAAGACTGAGATGACCTGATTCAAGACTGTAACGAACTAGAGCTATCATAAATGTGCCAATGACTTTGTCATGATGTCTTTGATAAGGTCAGAGTTGTCATGAAACTCACGAGGAGTTGGTGCTAGTAAGGTTAGCAGTAACACGACGAAAGACTATATCCCTATGCTATGTCCAGATTTAATTTAGATACCAAGAAGGCCAGTCATGGTATAGGTCACTGTTAACATGAATAGATTAGGCAGAAAGAGATATCAGGATTTGCGTCCCTAAGTTGAGATGCAGTGAGTACTTTGTGGCTCCTATCAAGAATGTCCTCCAGATGATGAAGATGATAAGAAGAAACAGGTAGTTTAATGTTTTTATGAGAACCCATGAGTAACACAATGAATAGATCATTTGAAGCACATGCATGGTCTACTAGAGTTTAAGAAGTACAAGAAGACATGTCCTAATGAGATAAAGTACCACCATGAGGCGAACCACGTCAGAATGGCAACACCAAAATCTTTGAAGATACGATGCCTGATCGTGAGTACCAAAGAACAAGAGGAGACAGAAGAGAGGGGAAATATTCATTACAAGGCATTCTCTTAAGGGAAAAGAAAAATCACAAAACACGAAAAGTCATCCTTGCATTATGGAGAGAATGAATTCTAGTATAATGGATAAAATGAGCAACATACTTCCAATAAGATACAAGTGTGATGGGTTGGCTTAAGGCCATAAGGTTCTTAAAGTGATATTGATATGTTTTGAAGCTAGTATAGTTATGAAAGATTCAGAGATATCTTAGGAGGTGAATTGAATCTCAACTATATAATGTTTTGATCGTCGCCAGTGGTGCTTAATATGAATTAAGGTTGAGCTTGAGAATAATCGCAGGTCAACAAGCTAAGCCCATAATTTATAGCGTGTAGGAATATGCATAATGAGAATATATGATATTTATATATTTTAATAAGATAGATGTTCAGTCTGACTAAGGTACCATAATATCATAGAAAGATTCAGAAAAGTCAAGCCATAAGGGGAAAGGTATCAGAAAAGTTAGCCTCCAAGCTGAAGTTTAGTTTTAGAACACCCCAAGAAATTTCGTAAATGTATGATATCAAAAGAAAAGTGAGATTATATAAAGTATATATTTCTCATGATGCACAAAAATAGTTGTACCAATGCAGCATCGATTTTGAGGGTTGGCATATGACTTTCTCAGAGAGATTCCTTTCTCTAGTTCAGCTAAATGTGACTCAAAATAGAATAGAATATTTTTAAAGAAATAGTATCAAGGTGATTTGCATGTGAAGTGTGCACCCTAATGTAATAAATTGGATGCTATATGATGTTTAGACATAAGATTAGTGGTTTTGAAGTGCCGTAAAGTTCGAATTCAATAAAAACCAAGAGGGTGCAGGATGAGTGAGCCAATTGATCAAATAAGTGGTAAGGTGTTAGGTATTACACGAGCTATATGATGAAATAAGAAGGTATATCCTAAAGAGATAGATAACTAGCAGAAAATAAGCCGAGAGATGAGATCATGCCTAACTAGTAGTATTAAGAGATGCAGTAATAAATTGAAAAGGGGGTCATCTATAAAGTATTAAATCGAGGAAGTCTTGGATATTATGGAATGATTAAATACGTGTGAGAGCATATTTAAAGAGATGCTGATGATACTAAGATAAATGTAGACCAATGGTTAGTACTCGAAAAACCTATATACTAGGTTGGTATCAAAGTAAATGGATATGGATGCATGAGAAAAATATCTCATTACGAGAAGAGTGATTGATTACTAGGTTACTGAAGTGAAACATCTGCAATTAAGGAAGAAATCTATGAAGCACAAATAAGGGTAAAGAACAAGTCCAATCCTTTCAAAGATGAATCGTGATAAGTAAAAACGGTATGAGATAGGCCTAACATGAAAAGACTTCGTCCATCTGAGAAACAAATAGATAGTAAGTACATATAATTGCAATTTTTGTGGTGTCAGTACCATAGACTTATACTAGAAAGAGAATTAACATCCTCTTTTAAGGATCAAGGCCAAAACCATTTATCGTTGGTTAGCAAACAATCATCGAAGTATATGACAGGTCCAAGTATGTACACAAATATTAAAGGTGCTTGTATAATGCGGGTTAAATACAAAAAGTAATATAAAAGCACCATGTAGGTTGTAGTAGATTAGAGTGTATCAACGGACTAAGAGAGCCAGATGAGGAATGCCACAGAAAAGGGATATCATGAGCGCAAATATAGATCAATACCAAGGGGGAGTTCTTAAGGTGTTAATAGCCTAAGAGGCTACAATACCACTAGAGTATTATTCGTTAAAGAGTTATGTGAGGATGCATACAAGTATATAAAATTTTTGGTGCAAAGGCGAAAGCAGAGTATGCTAGTGCGCCTAAGCTATGCGATGCCGCATCCCTCACATGTGCCTATCGTACGGAGGATTAAGTGATAAACTTGATAATGGTGCCAATAAGTAAGGCATGATAGATGTTAAATTATAGTAATCTGAAGTATGGTAGAAGAGCACCACTATCTTTTGAGTAATTTCAAGAAATCAAAAAAGATGAGGAGATGAAGAACATACATGGAGGCTCTAGAGTTTATGTGTCAGGATTGTCACAAGACATATGGGGGTGGATAATAGCCTATCTGTAGAACATGTAAATTATAAAGTTAGATATTGTCAAAGGTTCAGAAGTAGCTCTATTTGTAACAATCAACTGGGCAGAGGGCCGAGTCGCCAAATTGATATAGCGAACCTGATAAGATAAGTGGTATCCTAAAACCAAAAATGGATAAAAGAAATATTAGATATAAACGATTAAAGGTCAGCAACAGTCCTATGTGGAAGAATGGCGTCCTGAGATTGAGGTTACGAAAAATATGATATATTATAAATGTGGGATCTATAAGGAAAGTACATCTACTCTGAGAAGAAAAGGGAGGTGATGTGTCAATCCCTCTAAAGCTTTTATCAGAATGAAAAATCAAGAAAGAAGTGCCTAAATATGAGTCATGTTTCCGATGTAACTTCATGATTTTTATGAGCAGACCTACAATAGAGGGTGCATTTCCAAACCTATATGTGTCTTTTCATGATAAAAGAATTAGAAGAGAAGTGGAATAATGAGTATGGTCATGTCGCAAACCAGAATATTAAGAACGGCTAATTCGAGCATAGAGGTTGAATCACAAACGAGGGAGGTTATTGTAAAATTATATTTGTATGGTAGCTTCATACGATATATAAGGAAACTTATATTGGTATTAATATTATATAATTTCTCTTAAAAGTCACAAATGATCTATATACATAAAGTCATGCTCTATGTTATCCTCAAGAAATTATAGACTATAGAAAGTCTTAGAAAAGGCTACATGGGAAGCCGAAACGGACTTGAAGAAAAAGTAATATCATTTATTTGAGGAAGAGGCATGTAACTTTTTCAAGTTTCGAAAAGTTTTCCTACCTATATATGTACAAGATTTGATAGCTATATGTGATCATGAGTGTCCTGGATTTTGTGTGGTAGTTGGATAGCCGTATGTGCTATAAATGATTGAGATTTGACATGTTGAAAATGTTGTGTTTGCTCTAGTTCCAAAGGAGGCATTTTAGAAATTATAAGAAATTTAAAGTGTTGGCCAAATTTTGTGTTTTAGGTAAATTATGCAAAAGAGACAGAGAACTAATGGAAGGAGTTTTAACTTTAAGTTACTCATTCAACATTCGAGGACGAATGTCATATGGGGGGGGGGAGGGAGGATGTAAGACCCCCGTAAACCGAAATTTGTCAGTATA
>NW_017673823.1:92230-111248 GCF_001879085.1 Nicotiana attenuata
CCCCCCCCCCCTAAAAAAAGAATTTTTGCTAAGTATTATGTTTTTGCTCAAGCTCTAGTGGGACACAAAGATGTGAGAAAAGATTTGAGATTTTATCTATATATCAAACGAAATCCCTTTAAGTCTATTTTTTAGAACTTCAAGCTGTTTACCATTTCGATGTTCCTACAAAAAGTTATAGGTGTTTTACTGAAAACTATCATGTCAGAAAAATGGGCCACGTTGGGGCGCCCAAGGCGGCGCCAGGTGCGAATCAAAACACCAAAGTAAGAAGTAAAATTTTTGGTGAGTTTTGGGTGGCGTTGGGCATGGACCGTGATGCCGAAGGCACAAAATTGAAATAAAAGGGATGGGAAGAGTGAAAATAACCTCATTCTTTAAAGATTAAACCTCCCCTCTCATCCTCAAATCATCCAAGGGTTCTCATACTACCTAAGGTGACTTTTCAATGCTATTAGCATTATAATACTACTTCCAAACATCATTTCTAACAATATTCCATCTCAAAATTTCTAGATTTTCAACAAGAACTCAAGAGCAAGGTCTCTCCTCTAACCTAGGGTTTCGCGATTCAAGGTAAGTTTCGTAACCACTTTCAACCACAATTGTCAGAGAGGTTTATGGTTGATATTTGCTCCTAGAAACTACTACAAGAACTTAGATTAACGATGAACCCTAGAAGGAGAGAAGAATATGTTAGTAAACTGTATTTGTAAAATAATTCTGGAGAAGATAAAATAACGTATAAACAGAAACGTAGAAAAACAGAATTTAATTCGAGCCCAGTGAATTCACAGTGTTTCCTTAAGGAACTTAATCCCCTCCTAGTACCCGAGGTTGTGAATTACTTCCTCCCAGGATAGAACGAATTACACACTGGTGTAGCGGTACTTCAACCCCCAGTGTTTCAGTGAACATAATGATCGGTACACTTACTGTTACTTTCTTTGTAGTTAAAACAATGCAGAAGAAAGGAGGAGAATTCAGAATTTCATAAGAAAATCTGAGAGAATGAACTGTTATTTATAGCCTCAACCTGTTGAGTTCAAACGGAGAGGTGCAACTCTTCAAAGGTCAGTTATGTAAAACAACCATAACATAAATGACCATTTATGCAAATTAAAACGGGCAGAGGAAACTTTATTTCTGTTACAAAAATGGATAATTTAGATTTATTATTAATTTTCCGTTATAAAAATTGATATTTAGTAATATTACGTTAATATTTACTATTAACAAATAAATTTGGTCCAAAAAATCAATCAATCTATCGATTGACCGAATCCGAAGCCGAAGCCGAGCGACGACGGTGACGGCGCGAGGCTTGCCTTCTTCTTAACTCTTTAAGAGCTAGAAGAAGAGCAATTGTATATATATCCATCAAAATTCTTTTCCTCCTCCAATATGGAACAATGTCCCCTTGTCAAGGAGGAAAACTCAAATACTTCATTTCCCACCATTTTCCATTCACCCTCTTTTAAGCTAAAATAAACTTAAAAACCCAACAATCCCCCACATGAATGGGGAATGGCAATATCATGGAAATATGCATGAAAAACTGTGTGTTTCACAAGCAAGGATTAATCGTATTTGGATAAGTAGGTTTCCCTTTGAACTTTCCATAGTGAACTTATGCCGGATATACTCGGTCAATCGGTAGATTTGATATCTTTGAACCGTCGAACTTTGTTGTATACCTAGACAACCATAAGTCACACATTCAACCCTTAACCGTCTTTGGTTCTCATTATTGTGTTCGTTTCAGCCATGAACACCGCCTGGGTTCATAAGTGCGTAGAGAACTGGCCTTACAAAATTCTCCTTGAAGCGGCTAACACTTCACACTTACATAGGTGATTCCTAAATGTGTCATATCGTAGATACACTATTTGATATACCCCGTATCAAATTTAGAAATCAATAAAAATCCTTAATGCTTTATCTTTGGTACTGAACATTGTCTCATCACAAGAATGGACCAAAATTTTAGTTGACAATGTTGAACCGCCATTAATGACTTTGTTTGATTTCCTTGAACCTAGATCTAGGGATCTCCAGTTTTCTAGGTAGAGTTACCGCTACAATGACTTGTTCTCGGCCATAGTCCCATTGCCCTAGATGATTTCTCAACTACCTCTCTAGTTAGGCCTTTCGTAAGTGGATCCGACACATTATCACTTGACTTTACGTAGTTAACGTGATAATTCCTCTAGAGAGTAATTTCCTAACGGTTTTATGTCTTTGTAGTATATGACAAGATTTACCGTTATACATAACGCTCCCAGCCCTTCCAATTGCCGCTTGACTATCGCAATGTAAGCATATTGGTGCCAACGGTTTGGGCCAAAATGGAATATCTTCAAAGAAATTTCGGAGCCATTCAGCTTCTTCACCGGCTTTATCTAAGGCTATGAAATCAGCCACCATTGTAGAGCGGGCAATACAAGTTTGTTTGGACGACTTCAAACATACCGCTTCTCCACCAATAATGAATACATATCCACTTGTGGACTTAGAATCAGTTGAACCGGTGATCCAATTTGTATCACAGTATCCCTCAATCACCGCAGGATATTTACTGTAGTGCGAACAAAGTCCTGGTTATGTTTTAAATATCCCAAAACTCGTTTCATTGCCATCCAATGAGATTGACCTGGATTACTCGTGTATCGACTCAATTTACTTATAGCACAAGCTATATCTGGTCGTGTACAATTCATGATATACATTAAACATCCCAACACACGAGCATAATCCAATTGTGAGATGCTTTGGCCTTTGCTCTTTGCTAGTGCAAGATGCACGCCAATTGTAGTCTTTGCAACTTTAAAATCTAAGTGATTGAATTTTTCAAGTACTGTCTCAATATAATGAGATTGTGACAATGTCAGACCTTGAGGTGTCTTATGGATCTTAATACCCAGAATTAAATCAGCAACTCCCAAGTCCTTCATATCAAACTTGCTAGTTAGCATACGCTTAGTCGCATTTATGTTGGAAATGTCATTACTCATTATCAGCATATCATCCATATATAAGCAAACAATGACTATGTGATTTGGAACATTTTTAATGTACACACATTTATCACATTCATTTATCCTAAAATCATTTGACAACATTGTTTGGTCAAATTTCGCATGCCATTGTTTGGGTGCTTGTTTTAGTCCGTAAAAGGACTTAACAAGTCTACATACCTTCTTTTCTTTACCTAGAACCACAAACCCTTCAGGTTGTTCCATGTAGATTTCTTCCTCCAAATCTCCATTTAAGAAGGTCGTCTTAACGTCCATTTGATGAATTTCAAGACCATAAACTGCAGCTAATGCTACTAACGTTCGTGTGGACGTAATTCTTTTAACTGGAGTGTATGTATCAAAATTGTCAAGAACTTCTCGTTGTCTATACCTTTTGACCTCAAGTCTTACCTTTTATTTATCAATAGTTCCATCATCTTTCATTTTCCTCTTAAAAATCCATTTAGAACCCAACGGTTTATTTCCAGGAGGAAGATTAACCAATTCCCATGTATGGTTGTTCAATATAGATTCTATTTCATTATTGACTGCCTCTTTCTAAAATAATGATTCCCAAGAACGCATAGCTTCTTTAAATGTTCGAGGCTCATTTTCCAATAAGAAAGTCAAAAAATCTAGTCCAAATGAAGTAGAAGTTCTTTGATGTTTACTACGTCTTGGATCCTCCTGATTAAATGTACTTTCTTTTTTTTCTTCCCGAGGTCATTTAAATCCTTCACCAATCGACTCACATTCCTTTTTATACGGATATATATTTTCAAAGAACTCAACATTATCTAATTCTATAGCCTTATTATTATGAATGTCGGGATTTTTGATTTATGAACTACAAATCGATATGCTTTACTATTGGTTGCATATCCTATGAAAACACAATCAATGGTTTTCGGTCCTATTTTTAACCTTTTAGGTTTAGGAACTTGCACTTTTGCCAAACACCCTCACACTTTGAAATAATTCAAGTTAGGTTTTCTTCCTTTCCATTTTACATATGGAACGGATTGCGTTTTGCTATGGGGTACTCAATTCAGTATCCGGTTAGCCGTAAGAATGGCTCCCCCCCCACAAGTTCTGTGGCAAACCAGAACTTATCAACAATGCGTTCCTCATCTCCTTTAATGAACAATTCTTTCTTTCCGCAATCCCATTGGATTGGGGCGTGTAAGGGGCCGTTGTTTGATCAATAATTCCATATTCTAAACATATTTCTTCAAAAGGAGATTCATATTCACCACCCCTATCACTTCTTATCATTTTGATTTTCTTGTTAAGTTGTGTTTCAACTTCATTTTTGTATTGCTTGAATGCATCTATTGCTTCATCTTTACTATTAAGTAAGTAAACATAGCAATATCAAATACTGTCGTCAATAAAAGTTATGAAATACGTCTTTCCACCGCAGGATGGTATTGACTTCATGTCGCAAATATCTGTGTGAATTAAGTCTAAAAGATTTGAATTCCTTTCAAGTGACTTATAAGGATATTTAACATACTTAGATTCCACACATATTTGACATTTTAATTTTTTGCATTCAAACTTGGGTAATACTTCCAAATTAATCATTTCTCGCAAGGTTTTATAATTGACATGTCCCAAACGTGTATGCCATAAATCATTTCACTCAAGTAAGTAAGAAGAAGCTGAAATTTTATTATTCTCAACGACCATTACATTCAGTTTGAAAAGGCCCTCAGTGAGGTAACCTTTTCCTACAAACATCTCATTCTTACTTATTACAACATTATCAGATACAAAAAACACACTTAAACCCGTTCTTAACGAGATGTCCAGCAGAGACTAAGTTCTTCCTAATCTCGGGAACATGAAGGACATTGTTCAGAGTCACCACCTTGCCAGAAGTCATTTTCAGAAATATCTTGCCACATCCTTCAATTTTGGCCGTTGCAGAATTTCCCATAGAAAGCGTTTCTTCGGGTCCAACGGGAGAATATGTAGCAAACGCTTCTCTAATAGCACAAAGATGGCGAGTGGCTCCTGAATCAATCCACCAATCCTTAGGATTTCCCACCAGGTTGCATTCAGAAAGCATAGCACATAAGTCATCAATATCTTCGTGCTTTTCAACCATGTTTGCTTGACCCTTCTTCTTGTCTTTCCCAGGAGCACGACAATCTGCAGATTTGTGTCCAGCTTTCCCACAGTTGTAGCAATTTCCGTTGAACCGCTTCTTGCTTGGGTTGCTTTCGGTCCAGAAGCCTTCTTCCTCTTTCTATTATTTAGAGGAGCATCATCAACCATGTTTGCTCCCATTATTGTTGAGTTTCCACGACCTTTCTTTTCAGCAGCTTTGTTGTCCTCTTTGATTCTCAATCGAACAATGAGATCTTCAAGCGACATCTCATTGCGTTTGTGTTTCAAGTAGTTTTTGAAGTCCTTCCACAAAGGAGGCAACTTCTCAATCATCGCTACAACTTGGAATGCTTCATTGATGACAAGACCTTCAATAAAAATTCTGTTAGTAAAATTAATATAATTGATACTTTCAACATCAGTATTAATTCGACTTATACCTTCAGCAAGGAGATCGTGAATAGTCACTTGCAATTCTTTGACTTGGGTAATAACAGACTTGCTATTTACCATTTTGTAGTCCAAAAATTTAGCGGCAACGAATTTCTTCAACCCGGCATCTTTAGTTTTGTATTTCCTTTCAAGCGTAATCCATAGTTCTTTTGACGTCTCCACATTACTGTAGACATTATACAGATCATCCTCCAATCCGCTAAGAATGTAATTCTTGCATAGAAAATCAGAATGCTTCCATGCCTCAGTCACGAGAAAGCGCTCATTGTCTGGAGTTTCGTCGGGCAGAACATGAACATCTTCCTTAATGAACTTCTGTAGACTTAATGTCGTCAAGTAGAAGAACATCTTCTGCTGCCACCGCTTGAAATCAATCCCAAAAAATTTTTCGGGTTTTTCTGCCGGTGCCAATGCCGGTGTTGTTCAGCTTGTCGATGCACTAGCATTCACCATAGGAACAGTCTGGTTTCAGTTGTCATTCATCATTTCTGTAAAATAATGAGACAACCAAACGTTTAATAAACGGCAAATTTTTTATATCTTCAAACCGAGTAAAACTGGAATAGAAAATCACGTAGATTTTAATCTCTAATGGAGTAGAAAATCCCCACAAAGGCTTTAATCTCCAAAACGGGAGTAGAAAAACCACAAAGGTTTTAGTCTCCAGAACAGTGATTATAAAACAAATACATAAAATAACTAAGTTCCTTAAGCTTGTTAGTAAACTGTATTTGTAAAATAATTCTGGAGAAGATAGAATAACGTATAAACAATAACGTAGAAAAACATAATTTAATGCGAGCCCGCTGAATTCATAGTGTTTATCTAAGGAACTTAATCCCCTCCTAGTACCCGAGGTTGTGGATTATTTCCTCCCAGGATAGAACGAATTACACACTAGTGAAGCGGTACTTCAAACACCAGTGTTTCAGCAAACACAATGATCAGTAGAAAATCACACTTACTGTTGCTTTCTTTGTACTTAAAACAATGCAGAAGAAAGGAGGAGAATTCCGAATTTCGTATGGAAAATCTAAGAGAATGGACTGCTATTTATAGCCCCAACCTGTTCAGTTCAAACGAAGAGGTGCAACTCTTCAAAGGTGTCATGACCCTACAACCGACCCGGTCGTGATGGCGCCTATCGTGAAACAATGCCAGCCGACATAATTTCCAATCGAACCATTATTCCATAAAAGTCATTTTTAAGCCATTAATTAACAAAATATCTCACAATATAAGTTTAAATAAGCAGTGCGGAAATATGACACAAGCCCGACATCGGGGTGTCACCAGTCATGAGCAACTACAAACCCGTCTAAGAACAAGAAAGGCTAACATAGTTCGAAAATAAAATGCTAAGACAATCTAAGTAAGGTAAGAAGGAGAAGTGCAGGGCTGCGAACGCCAAGCAGCTACCTAGCCAACTCCGGAGTCCTGCTAGAAGACTGATCAGCACTCACTATCGCGTCCCGAGATTCCTGGATCTGCACACAAGGTGTAGGGAGTAATGTGAGTACGCCATCTCAGTAAGTAATAAAAGTAAAAGCAGCTGAGCAATAAGAAAACATATAATCTCACATCATAGCACAACAACAAATACAGTACATTTCTAAAACAGTCCAGAAATCAACTATCTCGTAAAAACAAACTCAGTTTCAGTAAAACCCTTTTCTTTTAAAACATCTTTCAATAGTTTCAACAAGTGAATAAAACAATAAGTAGAATGATAGAAAACGTAAACAGCCCCTCGGGCAAAACATGTACCATGAGCCACCCCTCGGGCAAAATGTCAATTGAACCAGCCCCTCGGGCTACCTCACAGTCACTCGTAATCAGCGCCTCGGGCAACAATATAAATCGACAACAGCCCCTCGGGCTACATCATATCACTCACACTGGGTACCCGCTAGGGGCTCCTACAGCCCAAGCGCTATCACAATCCATCTCGTGGCATAAAAAATCAAGCCCTCAGCCTCTCATATATCACAAATCAGTACAACATGCTGCGGCGCTCAGCCCGATCCCATAATATCCTCACAACACAGGCCCGGCCTCACTCAGTCAGAAACCTCTCAAGCCACTCGGGCAATAGAAAAAAAGGATTCTCAGCCCAAAATATCATTTAAAGTATCAAAACGGAGTAAATACAGCTGAGTTATGAAATCAGTAAATACAGCATGACTAAGTACAAATATTGAGTCAAAGCAGTGAGGAATAGTAGTAAAAAGCCCCTAAGGGTCCACACGGTTGGCACGAGGCCCAAATATGGCATTCAGCCCAAAATATGATAATACTTTCCAAAATACAATAATATCAAACAGTTTCCAATTAAATATGCGACTTAATAGTCGTACGGGATGGACCAAGTCACAACCCCCAACTGTGCACGACCCCACGCTCGTCATCCAGCATGTGCGTCACCTCAGGGTAGCACAACAATGTGAAATCCGGTGTTTCGTACCCTCAAGACAACATTTACAATCATTACTTACCTCATACCGGTCAAAACCCTAGCTCGCGATGCCCTTGCCTCTTGACTCGGTCTCCGAATGCTCCAATTCTATCCAAAATCAGTATCATACCATTAATACGCGCTAAAGGAACAAGGCCCAAGCAAAAACAATCAAATTACTTCAAAAATCACGAAATCGGCCAAACCCGACCCCCGGGCCCACGTCTAAGAATTCGATAAAAATCACACCACTAGAATCCTTATCCTCCCACGAGTCTATACATATCAAGAACATCAAAATTGGACCCCAAATGGCCCCTCAAATCCCCAATGGAAACTCTCCGATACCAAGCCCTAATTCTCCAATTTTAACCTTTAATTTCCAATAATTTCATGCCTAATAAGTGAGATAATGCTATAGAATCAAGTATTGGGTTCAAAATTTTTACCTCCAAGCTTTATCCTTGAATCCCTCTTCAAATCCCCTCAAAAAGCTCTCAACTCGTCTCAATAATGGTGGAACAAAGCTGAAATTCGTGAAGGCAGGTTTATATAGTTTCTGCCCAGGCATTTCTGCACCTGCGGACAAATTATCGCACCTCCGGTCAACACAATCGCATGTGCAGGTTTTCATTAATCCTTAGACGCCGCACCTGTGAGCCAGGTCTCACACCCGTGGGCTTGCAGATGCGGTCCAGACCCCTACTCCTGCGCATAGATCCACGCACCTGCGATCATCACACCTGCGGTCCCAACCCGCAGGTGCAGAAACAACAGAAGCAGAAAAATTTCTGTAGCTCCATTCAAGTTCCAAATCTTCCGTCAACCCTCAGAATTCATCCCGAGGCCCCTGGGACCTCAACCAATAATACGAACAAGTCATATACCACTATGAAAACTTATACCAACCCTCGGAACACTCAAAACAACGCTGAAACACTAAATCACCCTCGGATTCAAGCCTAAGGATTCCAAAACATCCAAATTCCGCAAACGACCAAAAAGTCTATCAAACCTCATCCGAATGACCTAAAGTTTTGCACACTCGTTACAAATGACACAAAGGACCTACTCTAATTTTTAGGAATTCCATTCCGACCCCAATATCAAAATTTCCACTACCAACTGAAAAATGCCAAAATTCCAATTTCACCAATTCAAGCCTAAATCTACCACGGACCTCCAAAATACATTCCGATCACGCTCTTAATTCCTAAATCACCTAACGAAGCTATCCGAACCATGAAAACCAAATTCCGAGATCATTCAATCACAAGTCAACTTTCGGTTGACTTTCCCAACCAAGTCTTCCAAATAAGAGATTAAGTGTCTCATACAACTCCAAAACCAATACGAACTCAAACTAACCAACACGACATGATCAAATACAGCTGAACAACACATAAAGAAGCAGAAATGGGGGAACAGAGCGGTAACCATGAAATGACCAGCCGGGTCGTTATATCCTCCGCCTCTTAAACAAACGTTCTTCCTTGAACGAGTCAAGAAACATACCTGAGGCCTCAACGAGGATATCTGCTCTGCATCTCCCGCTTGGTCTCCCGGGTAGCCTCATCCACGGGCCGACCTCTCAACTGCACTTTCACTGAAGCTATATCCTTTGATCTCAACTTTTAGACCTGCCACTCCAATATATGAGACGGATCACCAATATACTTCTGGAGCATAGAAACATGAAATACTGGATGCACACTCGACAAGCTAGGGGGAAAAGCCAGCTCATAAGCCACCTCCCCAATCCTCCGAAGCACCTCAAAAGGCCCAATGAACCGAGGACTCAATTTACCCTTCTTCCCAAATCTCATAACACCCTTCATGGGTGAAACCTTCAATAGAACATTCTCCCCAACCATGTAGGACACATCACGAACCTTCCTATCAGCATAACTCTTTTGTCTCGACTACGATGTACGAAGATGCTCCTGAATTACCTTAACCTTGTCCAAAGCATCCTGCACCAAGTCTGTACCCAAAAGTCCAACCTCACCCGGCTCAAACCAACCAACTGGAGATCTACACCGTCTCTAATATAAAGCCTCATTTGGAACCATCTGAATACTCGACTGGTAACTGTTGTTATAAGCAAACTCCGCGAGTGGTAGAAACTGATCCTATTAACCCCCAAAATCAATGACACAAGCGCGCAAGATGTCCTCCAATATCTGAACAGTGCGCTCGGACTGCCCGTCCGTCTCAGGGTGAAAAGTTGTGCTCAACTTAACCTGAGTACCCAGCTCTCGCTGCACGGCCCTCTAAAACTGCAAAGTGAACTGAGTACCTCTATCTGAAATGATGGAAACTGGGACACCATGCAAGCGAACAATCTCCTGGATATAAATCTCTACTAACCGCTCTGAAGAATAGGTAGAACACACAGGAATGAAGTGCGCGGACTTGGTCAGCCGATCCACAATCACCCAAATAGAATCGAACTTCTTCAAAGTCCACGGGAGTCCAACTACAAAGTCCATGGTGATCCGCTCCCACTTCCACTATGGAATATCTATCTGCTAAAGCAAGCCACCCAGAGTCTGATGCTTATATTTCACTTGCTGACAGTTGAGACACCGAGCTACAAATCCCACAATATCCTTCTTCATTCTTCTCTACCAATAATGCTGGCTCAGATCTTGATACTTCTTCGTGGCACCCGGATAGATGGAATACCGCGAGCTATGGGCCTCCTCCAGAATCATCTCCCAAAGTCCATCTACGTTGGGCACACATATCCGGCCCTACATCCTCAATACCCCATCATCACCAATAGTCACATCTCTGGTATCGTCATGCTGAACTCTGTCCTTAAGGACAAGCAACTGAGGATCATCATACTGGCGCTCTCTGATGCGATCAAACAAGGAAGACCGAGAAACCACACAAGCTAAGACCCGACTGGGCTTCGAAATATCAAACCTCACGAACCAATTGGCCAACTCCTGAACAACAACTGCAAGAGGTCTCTCCCCAACAAGGATATATGCAAACTACCCATACTCACCGCCTTACTACTCAAAGCATCGGCCACTACATTGGCCTTCCCCGGATGGTACAAGATAGTGATATCATAGTCCTTTAGCAGCTCCAACCATCTCCACTGCCTCAAATTGAGATCCTTTTGCTTGAACAAGTGCTGGAGGCTACAATGATCAGTAAACACGTCACAAGACACACATACAGATAATGCCTCCAAATCTTCAGCGCGTGAACAATGGAAGCCAACTCTAGATCATGAACATGGTAGTTCTTCTCATGGGGCTTCAATTGTCTAGAAGAATAAGCAATCACTCTACCCTCCTACATAAACACTCTACTCTACCCTCCTTCAATTGTCTCGAAGCATCACAATACACTATATGTGAACCTGAAGCTGATGGCAAAACTAACACTGGAGTTGTGGTCAAGGAAGTCTTGAGCTTCTGGAAGCTCACCTCACACTCATCCGACCACATCAAAGGCACACCCTTTTGAGTCAACTTGGTCAAGGGTGATGCAATAGATGAAAAATCCCTAAACGAACCAACGGTAATAACCCGCCAAACCAAGAAAGCTGCGAATCTCTGTGGATGTGGACGGTCTGGGCCAACTCTGAACCGCCTCTATCTTCTTCGTATCAACCTGAATACCCTCACTGGACACCACGTGCCCCCAGAAAGCCACTAAACTGAGCCAAAAATCACACTTGGATAACTTTTCAAAAAGTTTCTCCTCCATCGACCGCTGCAATACAACTCTCAAATGCTCGGCGTGCTCCTCCTAACTATGCGAGTACACCAGAATATCATCAATGAATACAATAATGAACGAGTCGAGATAAGGCCGAAACACGTTGTTCATAAAATGCATGAACGCTGCTGGGGCACTGGTCATCCTAAAAGACATCACAGGGAACTCATAATGGCCATATCGGGTCCTGAAAGCTGTCTTAAGAATATTCGAGTCCCTGATCTTCAACTGGTGATACCCTGAACGGAGGTCAATCTTGGAGAACACCCTCGCTCCCTGATGCTGGTCAAATAAATCATCAATACGAGGCAAAGGATACTTGTTCTTGATGGTAACTTTGTTCAACTGCCTGTAATCAATGAACATCCTCATCGTACCATCCTTCTTCTTCACAAACAGAACAGGCACACCCCAAGGCGACACACTAGGACGAATAAACCCCTTATCAAGGAGTTCCTGAAGCTGCTCCTTCAACTCCTTCAACTACGCTAGTGCCATACGATATGGTGGAATAGAAATGGGCTGAGTGCCCAGCACCAAATCAATACCAAAGTCAATATCCTTGTCCGGTGGCATGCCCGGCAGGTGCAAGAAACATATGTGAGCACGTGATTTTTGCCCTATATGTGAGTTATTCCCAAAAATTCAAACAAAATAATTTTTCTTTCATTATTTTACACTTTTCAGAATTTTGTGTTATTTTCTGTTAATTGTTTGTATTTTATTTGTGCATTTTAATTCATATGAAAAATATAAAAATATACACATGACATTTGCATTTAGGATCTAATTTCATATTTTAGGATTATTTAGTGGTTAAGTTGTTTTTAGAACAAAATTTAAAGAAAATAAGAAAAATAGTCCATTTTTGCATTTTTAATTGTTAATTGTTGAATTTGTCATGGGTTTGCTTTTAAATATGATTTAATAGATTTTTAGGAATTAGTTAGTTTAATTTTGAAAACAAAGGTCTCTGATTTTGCATTTTAATAAAGTTAGAAAAACATCAAAATACAAAATAAAAACGAATAAAAGAAATAAAAAGGGAAAAGAAAAGAAACCATTAAAAAGAAAATTGAGTGGTCTTCATGGATTACCCATTTTTGGGCCAAATCCGTTTGAAATCTAGCCCAATCCCTTAAACCCATTTCAAATTGACCCCAGCCCAAAGGTTCTCGATCCGGTCCAGCCACTTAGAGCTCAAACGACGTCGTTTCCACGACAATCAATCCTGACCGTCTAGGTTGTTGATCTAACGGTCAGGAATTGATAATTTTTGACATATAACTGTCCGAAACACCCTACCCCCCCCCCCCCCACTCCTCTCCTTCGTCTCTTTAGAGACCAACCATACACCACCGTCCTCCGCCCGCCGAAAATCGCCCACGGCGGCGGACGATGGCCAATCCCTTCCAAACTTACACCACGGACTCCCCTCACCTTCCCCATTCCGAATCCCCAATCCATTTTCTTCAAATCACCCCAATACTCTTCGAATTTTAGATCGAAATAGTATCCCAAAACCCTAGTTTACCCAACCAGTCCCAAATTAACACCATACAACCGCTTTGACCCCCGCACACCCAATATGTATCTGATTTCCCTCAAATCATTGTCAAACGCTTCGAATCTTGGATCTGAAATATGAAGCCTAGTCCCTGTTTCCCCTTTTGCATCTTTGGGTCTTGAGAGGTGTGGGTGAACTCAAAACATCCGTTAGTCGATTTGTTCTTCTTATGAACAAACGATTGACGGTAGTTCGAATTCATCCTTTGGCTCGACGGTCTGAGTGAGTGATTCCAGCGTCGAAGAGGTTGTTTCAGGTAATCCTCTTTTCTTTTCGTCGTTTGATTTTGGTTTTCTGCATTCTGTCATAATTTGGGCGGTATATTCAGTCATTAAGTTTTTGTGTTTTTTTGTTTTGATATTTTCTTCTTTTCTTAGTTTTATTTCTTATAGGTTTGAGGTTGATCATGTTTAATTGTTTGTTCATTAAGAGACTGGAAATGGTGGCATGTTAGGGTTTAGAGATATCATCTATTATGTCTAGTTAATCCAGTTCATTCGTATTAGTTTCTGAATAGATTCAAATATTCCTGGGTGTGTCATTTTGATTCCAAGGTCACTGAGCAATGATGCAGGTCTAGGTATAAGTTTAAAGTAATTCAATATTTGTTTGTTTGATCTTCCTTGCTTCTTCAATTCTGAAACTTGTTTGTTTATCCTAGTTGTTAATTAGTGGGAACTCTTAGGGCCTTAATTGCATCAAAGGAAACTTTAGGGGTCTTAAGGGTCAGGTAAGGGCTGTAATAACCAATCAGGCAAAGGGTAAGATAGGCAATTCAAGGGTAGGGGATCTAGCAAGAATTTTCTAGAAGCTTCTAGATGGGGGTTCTATGGTAAAAATCAGGAATTAGGTGTACTTGCTTGAGAAACAAGTCAATAAGTAAAGGACTATTTTTGAAAATAACCTAAGGACTAGAAGGCAAACACAAAATCTGAGGGCTGCCTTCATTTTGCTTATAAAAAGGCATGCCAATGCCTTAAGTCACATGTTTTGGAGCCCCAAAAAATTCCCCCCAAATCCATTCTCTGATTTTCTGAGTTTCTAAGTTTTGAATTTCAAATTCCAATTCTAGATCCAGCTCCTCAAAACCAAAAAACAACAAAAATCTTCAAAAAAAACAAAAGCAAAAACACTGTTCCATTGGAACTTTTAGGTTACGTGCGAGTTTTTTAGTTATTGAATCATATCTCCTAATTCTCTCTTTAGTTGCTGAAATTTCAGAGGTATTCTAGTTGATTTCGAGCAGTTTTTGGGTTCAGTCATTCTGTTTTGGGTGTTTGTTGTTGGTGCTGGGTTTACAACTCTGCCCGGCTTTATTTGAGTGTATTTTCTGGGTTAGGTTTGAGTTTGCTGCTGAGGTGGTTCTAATTTACTGCTGCTGTTATGCTTTTGCTGCTGATCTATTCCTCCTCTCATCTGTTTTTTTATTCGAATCCAGGTACACAGCTGTAACTTTGGTACTTGTAAGCTGAGAACATGAAGATTGAATATACGTGAAGATTCTGATTTAGCTTCTTTTTGATTTGTATATTTAGATCTTTCATTCGCTGATGATATGTCAATCCCTGTTAGTTTTGTAGTAATTGGACTGAATGTAATTGTATGAGAAAATTTTGAGTATAGTTTGCATTAGTACATGTCAGCATCTGATAATTGGCTCCTGTAGTTAAAATGAACTTGTTGGACTGTTAAACTAGCCTGGACTGTGATTGTTAGATTATATTTAACTAGTCCTGGGTATTAGCTCATACTAATTTCCAATTCAGGTATTATTATATCAATTGAAAGGAAAAGGATAATATAAAATGTGAATGGTACTGGAATTTGGGCTAGAGAACACTGGTTGTAGGCGTCAGCTCTAATTTTAGCGTTTCTGTTTGTTTTATTTTGTTGTTAGTTTAATCATTTATTTCAAAAGGAGTGTGATGGCTCACAACTGGACCTGAACCTGAAATGTCCCTAAATTAACTAGTTAGAATATAATGGCATCGAGGCCTTTGTCTTACTGGACTCACACGCCAGACCCAAAAATTGCCACACTTAGCCCTGTAGCTCAAATGTTTACACCAGCACGCCCTGGACCTGGATCCCATCATCAGGCCCAAATGCTGAATATGCACTGAAATGTTTCATTTAAATGTAATATCTGTTTCAAATATTTTAATAACACATTGACATACTAATTAACTAGGACTTTTTCTTTTATTGTTGGAGACTCATAAAAATAGAAAATCATAGTTATTCTAGGACTTGCCTTTCAAATAAAATAAGACGAGCCTCGCCAAATAAAACAAATAAATTGCGGGGCCCTCGATAAATGTTTATAAAAAAATAACTTGGACTTCGGGATGTGCCGTTTAGCGAATTTCACGGCCTTCCCCAAAGATAATAACGCGTTAGCCTCTTTAAGCGCGTATTTTAATAACATTACCTTCCTAAACTCGGGTGCGCATTTATGTGACCCAAATCCAAATCTCAACGAAGTCAAAATGTGTCAAAAATCGCGGGTGCATTTATGTGACGCGGTTCGAGACATGTTTTCACGACGTTTCAATTCTCTTTAAAATAATAATAATAAAAACGGTTAAAATCACATAGATTCAAAAATGTTGTAAAATCAGGTAAATAAGCCAAATATGACAGTTGAGCGACCGTGCTAGAACCACGGGACCCGAGAATGCCTAACACCTTCTCCCAGGTTAACAGAATTCCTTACTCGGATTTCTGGTTCGCAGACTGTTAACAGAGTCATAATTTCCTCGGTTCGGGATTCAACCGGTGACTTGGGACACCATTAATCTCCCAAGTGGCGACTCTGAAATCTTAATAATAAATCCCGTTCCGATTGTCCTTTAAGTGAAAAAACTCCTTTATGCCCTTTACGGGGTGTAGTGAAAAAGGAGGTGTGACAGCTCTGGCGACTCTGCTGGGGAAACAAACCCAGATCTTCGATTCAGGATTCGATGTTAGAATAATTGTTATGTTTGGCTTTATCTGAGTTTCCTACATGTTTCCTGCCTAATGTGCTAAATGCTTTACCGCTTTGATATTATTTGAACTGTATATATAAACTGTGCCGAAACCCTTCTCTTCTCACCTCCGGGGATGTGCTTACTGGTTGAGACTCCCTATTCTGTTAGTGTCACACCTTGAAATAAGAAGAGGCCGGACAAGTTACTAAGCCGGATGATCTCGCGGGTCCCCGGTACGTAGCCCCCTCCTCGACTCGAGTTATCCGCTCGGGTACACAGTCTAGAACACATACCCAGGTTTTGAACCTAGAATAACTTGACTCCATGCCGGATCCCTAGTAGGGGCGCTTATCTGCATCACGTGCATATGACTTAGGGGACTCAACACAGGGGTTGGGTCCGTCTAGGACAGGTAACCTGAAATAAAAAAGACCACCCTGATGCATATTACGTGTTGCATTTATTTGTCTCGGGCTTGCATGCTGACCGGCTTTGGAGTATTTGGGAAAATTGAAAAGAAAAGAAAAAAAAAAAGAAGAAAAAAAGGAAAAAAGAAAAGAAAAAGAAATAGCAGCATAGAGAGTTAATGATAACCAATGTCAGAATAGTGTCGAAACTCTGCCGAATTATTGAGAAAAAAATAAAGAAAAGGAAATATTTTTCTTTTCAAAAATGGTTTGTTCTATTGAAAAAGAAAATACAAAAAGAGTATTGTTTTTCCGAAATAGTGTATTTGCCAATAGAGAAGAGTCTTGTTTTCGAAAATAGTTAGTTTTATTTGCCCGAACTACGCTGGTTTGATTCTCACCAGGTGTGAGATATGTAGGCAACCCTCATCGGGTCCAACCTCCCCTTTTGCAAAAATAGCCCAAAAATGCCAAAATTGTTAATTTCGTCATGAATAAGTCGGGTGCCGCCATTCTTGTTTAAAATAAGCCAAACGTCCCTAAAAGGGCGCCGGGAGGCCGTTTTTGCAAGAACAACCACCTTGGGTCATTGTCAACGGTTAGCGGGCACAACCTTAAAATCTTCTTTACGAAGTGCTGAAAGGCCGTATCCGCAAAACCGGCTGCTTGTTTTAAATTGGAAATTTGAACAAAATAGTGTTTTTTTCCTATTAGGTCAAAATAAGTGATTAAATCACCTTAATAAATGTGCAGGATGAGCACGATTCAAAATGAACCTTTCTCAATCATGACTAAAATCCCTCTGGAGTTGCGTCTATGGTGGAACGATCTGGGTAAGGAAGGACAGGACGAGGTCAAAAAGTATTTGAAAGGGCTTACTGGTTTGTTAGAGATTGTGCCTCGGGGAGACATCATCAGAGCATTGGTCACATGTTGGGACCCGGCACATAACGTCTTCCATTTCTTGGACTTTGAACTAACCCCGACACTAGAGGAAATAGCAGGCTACATCGGAAAAGATGAGGTTCCTTTAAGGCACAAGTACTTAGTTGCCCCAAGAACTGTAGTTGTGCACAGATTTTTAGACTCCCTGAAGATAAGCAGGACGGTTCACAACACAGATCTGGCAAATGGCTTTTGTGCTCCACACTTCATATATCACAGATATGGGCACATCGAGGGATTCAACAACCCTGAAAGCAAGATATGTAGCAAAGGAAACCGCCAAAAATGGGAGGAGCATAGACGTTTCGCTTTTATGGTGGTTTTTCTGGGGCTTGTGGTATTTCCAAGGAAAGACAGAAACATTGACATAAAAATAGCCGAGGTCGTCAGCACTCTAATGACTCAAGCCAAAAGCACTCTTGCGCCTATGATATTAGCCGAAATCTTTCGCGCTCTTACAGCCTGCAAAGCCGGGGGAGACTTTTTCGAGGGGTGCAATCTACTGCTGCAAATGTGGATGACCGAGCACCTGTGCCATCGTACTCAGTTCTTGAGCTATGGGTCTCCAGAGAAAACATGCATAGAAGAGTTTTATACGAGGTTAAAGGGGTCAATTTGCCTGAAGGATTCACGGGCTGGACAACATACTTTCGGTCCCTCACTGCTAGTCAAATAGAGTGGACACTTGGATGGTTGCCTGTTGATGAAATCATATATATGCCAGCAGCAAGGCCGCATTTCCTCTTGATGGGTCTTAAGAGCATTCAGCCTTATGCCCCGTGTCGGGTTTTAAGGCAACTCGAGAGGTGCCAAATAGTGCCAAAAGACGGCGATCTTAGTGCTCAGGTAGTTGAGATTAGCCTTGACGGACAGTTTCCTGAAGCAAGAGTCCGCCAGATCTGGAACGAATTTCAATACTTAAAAGTGGATACTTGCGTGCAGGATCGGGCCAAAGGCGAAGTGTCGCCAGGATACCTTGCTTGGTATAGGAGAGAATATGAGCACGAGAGGCCAGCTAAAAGACCTCACATCCGGGAGTTTGCCGAATCATCGCAAGAACACTGGGCCCGGTTAGCCAAAGAAAATGAATACAGAGCCAAAATAGGAGAACTAGAAAAGCGGGTCCAAGACCTTACGTTTGAAAGTAGCGTGCAAGCCGCGGCTGACGAAGGAAAGGAAAAAGGAAGTGAATTCCATATCACCAAACCACCACCACTCACTGCCAATTGGAGCAATTTCATTACTCATTCACCACTAAATAAAATTTTTTAACTTACTTTGTTTCTTTGTATCTTGGTAGATGAAAAACCTTTTCTTACTCGTATGTTGTCTATTGTAGCTAT
>NW_017673823.1:111388-118444 GCF_001879085.1 Nicotiana attenuata
TTTGCGAATTTCAGTAATGGTTCATATTAGCTTAATGTTGATTTTTTTCGTTTTGTTTCTGATTGTTAAGTTTAATTCTGAGTGGTTTGAATTGTAGTGTAGTTAGATTTTTTTTTCTTTTAGTTTTATTTTGATTCAGTTGGTGTTTGGCAATTCTGATAAGTAGTGTAGTATTTTGTTAAACACATGTGTATTAGCTCTGTAATTCGGTTTTTGTTTCCCTTTCAGATTTTAGTTTAATCGTATTTCAAATCTCTTTTGGGTACTGTTTGATTTTTGCTTGATTGAATCAATAGTTCTGTTAGTTTAATTAGTCTAGTTTAATCTGTTTCAATTTCATCAATAATTATTCTTTAATTCAGTATTTTTAAAGTATTTAGGCCTAGATGATTGGATATAGTTGAATAGCTTAGTCTTTAATTAACTATAGTTGAATCTTAACTAGAACAAAAGGAGTTTGGTTGGGTTAGTAATTTTAGGTTGAATTCAAGGGTAGCTTAGACATTTAGGATTGGATAGCACATGGTAGTTGAAACTAGAATCTTCTAGGACCTTCCAAAGTAGGACTTTAGTGTAATTTCAGTAATTGTAGTGTATTAACTTGTGACACAAGTTAGAAAATAAGGGGTTAAATGAGTAAATAAAGAAGGACTAAAAAGAAAACTGAAAATCTGATAAGGCCTTATGTGTGCCTATAAAAGGGCATGCCCTTGCCTTCATTTGCAAGTTTTTGAGCCCCAAAAATATTTCCCCCCAAATCCATTCTCTGATTTTCTGAGTTTCTAAGTTTTGAATTTCAAATTCCAATTCTAGATCCAGCTCCTCAAAACCACAAAACAACAAAAATCTTCAAAAAACAAAAGCAAAAACACTATTCCATTGGAACTTTTAGGTTACGTGCGAGTTTTTAGTTATTGAATCATATCTCCTAGTTCTCTCTTTAGTTGCTGAAATTCAGAGGTATTCTAGTTGATTTCGAGCAGTTTTTGGGTTCAGTCATTCTGTTTTGGGTGTTTGTTGTTGCTGCTGGGTTTACAACTCTGCCCGGCTTTGTTTGAGTGTATTTTCTGGGTTAAGTTTGAGTTTGCTTCTGAGGTGGTTCTAATTTACTGCTGCTGTTACGCTTTTGTTGCTGATCTATTCCTCCTCTCATCTGTTTTTTCATTCGAATCCAGGTACACAGCTGTAACTTTGGTACTTGTAAGCTGAGAACATGAATATTGAATATACGTGAATATTCTGATTTAGCTTCTCTTTGATTTGTATATTTAGATCTTTCATCCGCTGATGATATGTGAATCCCTGTTAGTTTTGTAGTAATTGGATTGAAATGTAATTGTATGAGAAAATTTTGAATATAGTTTGCATTAGTACATGTTAGCATATGATAATTGGCTCATGTAATTAAAATGAACTTGTTGGACTGTTAAACTAGCTTGGACTGTGATTGTTAGATTATATTTAACTAGTCCTGGGTATTAGCTCGTACTAATTGCCAATTCAGGTATTATTATATCAATTGAAAGGAAAAGGATAATATAAATGTGAATAGTACTGGAATTTGGGCTAGAGAACACTGGTTGTAGGCGTCAGCTCTAATTTTAGCGTTTCTGTTTGTTTTATTTTGTTGTTGGTTTAATCATTGATTTCAAAAGGAGTGTAATGGCTCACAACTAGGCCTGAACCTTAAATGTCCCTGAATTAACTAGTTAGAATATAATGGCATCGAGGCCTTTGTCCTACTAGGCTCACACGCCAGGCCCAAAAATTGCCACACTTAGCTCTGTAGCTCAAATGTTTACACCAGCACGCCCTAGGCCTGGATCCCATCATTAGGCCCAAATGCTGAATATACGCTGAAATATTTCATTTAATGCAATATCTGTTTCAAATATTTTAGTAATAACACATTAACATACTAATTAACTAGGACTTGTTTTTTCTTTTATTGTTAGAGACTCATATAATTAGAAAATCATAGTTATTCTAGGACTTGCCTTTCAAATAAAATAAGACAAGCCTCGCCAAATAAAACAAACAAATTGCGGGGCCCTCAATAAATGTTTATAAAAAATACTTAGACTTCGGGATGGGCCGTTTAGCGAATTTCACGGCCTTCCCCAAAGATAATAACGCGTTAGCCTCTTTAAGCGCGTATTTTAATAACATTACCTTCCTAAACTCGGGTGCGCATTTATGTGACCCAAATCCAAATCTCAACGAAATCAAAATGTGTCAAAAATCGCGGGTGCGTTTATGTGACGCGGTTCGAGACATGTTTTCACGACGTTGCAATTCTCTTTAAAATAATAATAATAAAAGCGGTTAAAAAGCACATAGATTCAAACATGTTGTAAAATCAGGTAAGTAATCCAAATATGACAGTTGAGCGACCGTGCTAGAACCACGGGACCCGGGAATGCCTAACACCTTCTCCCCGGTTAACAGAATTCCTTACTCGGATTTCTGGATCGCGGACTGTTAAACAGAGTCATAATTTCCTCGGTTCGGGATTCAACCGGTGACTTGGGACACCATTAATCTCCCAAGTGGCGACTCTGAAATCTTAATAATAAATCCCGTTCCGATTGTCCTTTACGTGGAAAAACTCTTTTACACCCTTCCTGCGGGTGTAAGAAAAAGGAGGTGTGACAGCTCTGGCGACTCTGCTGGGGACACAAACCCAGAACTTCGGTTCAGGGTTTAAGAATTCGAGCTTAGAATAACTGTTATGTTTGGCTTTATCTGATTTTCCTACATGTTTCCTGCCTAATATGCTAAATGCTTTACCGCTTTGATATTATTTGAACTGTATATATAAACTGTGCCGAAACCCTTCTCTTCTCACCTCCGGGGATGTGCTTACTGGTTGAGACTCCCTATTCTGTTAGTGTCATATCTTGAAATAAGAAAGAGGCCGGACAAGTTACTAAGCCGGACGATCCCGCGGGTCCCCGGTACGTAGCCCCCTCCTCGACTCGAGTTGTCCGCTCGGGTACACAGTCTAGAACACATACCCATGTTTTGAACCTAGAATAACTTGACTCCATGCCGGATCCCTAGTAGGAGCGCTTATCTGCATCACGTGCATATGACTTAGGGGACTCAACACAGGGGTTGGGTCCATCTAGGACAGGTAACCTGAAATGAAAAAGACCACCCTGATGCATCTTACGTGTTGCATTTATTTGTCTCGGGCTTGCATGCTGACCGGCTTTAGAGTATTTGGGAAAATTGAAAAAAAAAGAGGAAAAAAAAAAGAAGGGAAAAGGAAAAAAAAAGAAAAAAAAGAAATAGCAGTATAGAGAGTTAATAATAACCAATGTCAGAATAGTGTCGAAACTCTGCCGAATTTTTGGGAAAAATGAAAGAAAAAGAAAAGGAAATATTTTTGTTTTCAAAAATGGTTTGTTCTATTGAAAAAGAAAATACAAAAAGAGTATTGTTTTTCCGAAATAGTGTATTTGTCAATGGAGAAGAGTGTTGTTTTCGAAAATAGTTAGTTTTATTTGCCCGAACTACGCAGGTTTGATCCTCACCGGGTGTGAGATACGTAGGCAACCCTCATCGGGTCCAACCTCCCCTTGGCAAAAATAGCCCAAAAGTGCCAAAATTTTTAATTTCGTCATGAATAAGTCGGGTGACGCCATTCTTGTAAAAAATAAGCCAAACGTCCCTAAAAGGGCGCCGGAAGGCCGTTTTTGCAAGAACAGCCACCTTGGGTCATTGTCAACGGTTAGCGGGCACAGCCTTAAAATCTTCTTTACGAAGTGCTGAAAGGCCGTATCCGCAAAACCGGCTGCTTGTTTTGAATTGGAAATTTGAACAACATAGTGTTTTTTTTCTATTAGGTCAAAATAAGTGATTAAATCATCTTAATAAATGTGCAGGATGAGCACGATTCAAAATGAACCTTTCTCAATCATGACTAAAATCCTTCTGGAGTTGCGTTTATGGTGGAACGATCTGGGTAAAGAAGGACAGGACGAGGTCAAAAAGTATTTGAAAGGGCTTACTGGTTCGTTAGAGATTGTGCCTCGGGGAGACATCATCAGAGCATTGGTCACATGTTGGGACCCGGCACATAACGTCTTCCATTTCTTGGACTTTGAACTAACCCCGACACTAGAGGAAATAGCCGGCTACATCGGAAAAGATGAGGTTCCTTTAAGGCACAAGTACTTAGTTGCCCCAAGAACTGTAGCTGTGCACATATTTTTAGACTCCCTGAAGATAAGCAGGACGGTTCACAACACAGATCTGGCAAATGGCTTTTGTGCTCCACACTTCATATATCACAGATATGGCCACATCGGGGGATTCAACAACCCGGAAAGCAAGATATGTAGCAAAGGAAACCGCCAAAAATGGGAGGAGCATAGACGTTTCGCTTTTATGGTGGTTTTTCTGGGGCTTGTGGTATTTCCAAGGAAAGACGGAAACATTGACATAAAAATAGCCGGGGTCGTCAGCACTCTACTCACTCAAGCCAAAAGCACTCTTGCGCCCATGATATTAGCCGAAATCTTCCGCGCTCTTACAGCCTGCAAAGCCGGGGAAGACTTCTTCGAGGGGTGCAATCTATTGTTGCAAATGTGGATGACCGAACACTTGTGCCGTCGTCCTCAGTTCCTGAGTCATGGGTCTACGATGAAAACATGTATAGAGGAGTTTTACACAAGGATTAAGGGGATCAGCTTGCCCGAGGGATTCACGGGCTGGACATCATACTTTCGGTCCCTCACCGCTAGTCAAATAGAGTGGACGTTTGGATGGTTGCCTGTTGATGAAATCATATATATGCCAGCAACGGGGCCGCACTTCCTTTTGACGGGTCTTAGGAGCATTCAGCCTTATGCCCCGTATCGGGTTTTAAGGCAACTCGGGAGGTGCCAAATAGTGCCAAAAGACGGCGATCTTAGTGCTCAGGTAGTTGAGATTAGCCCTGACGGACAGTTTCCTAATGCAAGAGTCCGCCAGATCTGGAATGAATGCCAATACTTAAAAGCGGATACTTGCGTGCAGGATCGGGCCAAAGGCGAAGTGTCGCCAGGATACCTTGCTTGGTATAGGAGAGAATATGAGCACGAGAGGCCAGCTAAAAGACCTCACATCCGGGAGTTTGCCAAATCATCGCAAGAACAGTGGGCTTGGTTAGCTAAAGAAAATGAATACAGCGCCCGCATAGGAGCATTGGAAAAACAGGTCCAAGACCTCTAGTTTGAAAACAGCATGCAAGCCGCGGCTGCTGAGGGTGAGAGAAAGAAATTGGCCAAAGAGAATGAAGCCTTACGGGCCCAAATCCAAAAGATGAAGCTAGCGGCCGAAAATCTCGTCAGGAGTTCCAAAGATGCAAAGCTTATAGAAAATCTAAGGCATAAAGTGAATGACTACAGTTTTGACCTCAACAAAGCGGAAAGGGAATTAGCCGGGGTTCGGAAACAATTAGCTAAAAATGCGGAAGAACGAGCCCGCATGATTAAGCAGTTGAGAGAAGAATACGATAATGAGGTCATGGGATTGAAGGAAAAGGTCATTGCCACAGAGAACAGAATGATCAAACAGGCAAAAGAATTCAAAGTTGAAAGGGAGCACTGCTACACGTCATTGGCACAATTAGAAATGGACTTGCAACAACTCCAGGAACAAAACCAGGTAGCCGAGCAAACTTTGGAGGCTAGGGCCCAATAGATAGGGCTGTTGCTTCAAGAAAAAGGCAGAATCAGAGAGAGAATCTTAACCGTTGCTCACTCCATTACTAGGAAATGCCAAGTGTGCGAGAACATAACTCGTACCACCTTCTTTGCATCAGTGATGATATTTGTGAAGCAGATAATGAGTGACCTGGACAGACTTCAAGGGGAACTTGCATATAGGCCCGCGGCGAGACCGAGCGATGTCCCGCGGGCACCAGGAGCTTTAATGCATTCATGATTGTCCTTTGAGTCTGTATTTCCTTTGCTGCTAGAGTTTGTCATTTGAGTCTGTATCTCCTTTTCTACTAGAGTCTGTCAGTTGTCTAAGTCTGTATTTCCTTTTCGTTAAAAGTCAGTCAGTTGATTGAGTCTGTATTTTCGTTTAAAGTAGAATAGGGATGGTGGAGTCTGTAGTTCTTTTCTGCATTAGAGTCTGTTAGTTGTTTAATCTATCAGTTTTGAGTCTTTGTAATAGACGTATTTGCTATCAATAAAACTGAAAATCCCAAAAAAAAAACATTTTGCTTCTACTTTACATTTATTCTTCATGAACTACACGCGGTCTGATTCATGCGGGGTCATGATACGTAGGCAATCTACATAGGATTCGACCGTAACCAAATAAATAAAAATAGAAACAATAATAAGAGAGAAAATGCAAAAGAGGGAGCGGCAAGAAACAATGGAAAAACAAAAAGGAAGTGGCACATAGAAATAAGGACAAGCCGGGATGACGCATGCAACCAAGCAAAAGCATAATAGAACTGGTTAACTGCTTAGGTGCATTCATTCCCCAATGTGCGGTTATCTATCTGTTAATGCTCTAACCGCTAACAAAGTTGTTGTTGATAAGTTCAGGCAAGTGGTTAAGTTGACTGGCATTCTGGCAACCCATCCCTACAACACCTGCTCTAAGGATAAGTCAAACATGGTCAACCAGGAATTAGAAGCAAGCATCGTCGACCCGTCTAGGGAGGAGGAAGTAATGGACGTATGCAATGAAGGAGGAAATGTATAAATTGAAGCAACAAATGGCCGAGATGTACCAGGCCTGGTCAAAGGGACATCCACCACCAGCCTATCCTGCTAACCCCGCCTACCTCCCACCACTAGCTCAGCCTCAAGATCCTCCCACAGTGAACTCATCTCCGGCTTTCCCTACTTACCAGCAGTACTACGGAACCACCTCTCAAACACCACCACCTCCACCACCCAAACAAATCCCATGCCCTCCACCACCAACTACTCCTGTGTTTGTAGCTCCCCCACTTGTCGCATTACACAGGTCCTCTAGCGAACCTTTATTCCAAACCCATGATAACCAGTACTACCCACCCAAAGCCACTTTCAAAACCACCAG
>NW_017673824.1:0-5238 GCF_001879085.1 Nicotiana attenuata
AATTTGACTTTAAATTACGTCTCAATTGGAGTATGCTCGTGTGTTGGGAAGCTTAATGTACATCATGAACTGTGCACGACCTGATATAGCTTGTGCGATAAGTAAACTTAGTCAATTCACAAGTAATCCCAACAAACATCACTGGGTAGCAATGAAACGAGTTCTGGGATATTTGGAATATACCCAAGACTACGCTTTGCACTACAATAAATATCCTGCGGTTATCGAAGGATATAGTGATGCAAATTGGATAACCGGCTCAACAGAAACAAAGTCCACAAGTGGATATGTTTTTACTGTTGGTGGAGGAGCAGTATCTTGGAAGTCTTCCAAACAAACGTGCATTGCTCGCTCTACAATGGAATCAGAGTTTATAGCTTTGGATAAAGCCGGTGAAGAAGCTGAATGGCTTCGAAATTTCTTAGAAGACATTCCATTCTGGCCAAAACCTTTGGCTCCTATTTGCATACATTGCGATAGTGAGGCTGCAATAGGACGGGCAGGGAGCGTTATGTATAACGGAAAGTCTCGTCATATACGACGAAGACATAACACCGTTAGACAACTACTTTCTAGTGGAATTATCATTATTGATTATGTAAGATCAAAGGATAATGTGGCGGATCCGCTTACAAAAGGCTTAACTAGAGAGGGAGTTGAGAAATCATCTAAGGAAATGGGACTATGGCCGAGGACAAGTCAACATGGCGGTAACTCTACCTAGAATTTTGGATGTTCCGAGATCTAGGTTCAAGGAGCTCAAACAAAGTTGTGATTGACCGGTTCAACATTGTCAAAGTAAAATCTTTGGTCCCTTCTCGTGATGAAGACAATGTTCAGTAACAAGGATAGAACCTTACACGTTCTTTAATGATTACCTAAGTTTGATGTGGTATTTATCAAATACTGTCAATCTAAAGGATTACACGTTTAGGAATCACCTATGTAAGTGTGAAGTGGAAGCCGCTTCAATGAGAATTCTGTAAGGCCAATTTTCTACGCACTTATGAAACCAGGCGGTGTTCATGGCTGAAACGAACACAACAATGAGAACCAAAAGACGGTTAAGGGTTGGTTGTGTGACATATGGTTGTCTAGGTATACACTAAAGTTCGACGGTTCAAAGATATCAAATCTACCGATTGACCGAGTATATCCGACATATGTTCACTACGGAAAGTTCAAAGGGAAACCTACTTATCCAGATGCGATTAATCCTTACTTGCAAATCACACAGCTTTCATCTATGATCATTCTTGTTACAGCCATTCCCATTCATGTGGCGGATTGTTGGACTTTAAAGGCATTGAGCTTCAAAGACTTTAAGTATTGGGCTTTAAAGTATAAGAGTGTGAATTGGAAATGGTGGGAAATAAAATGGAGGGAAATGAAAATTTGAATGAAGTGAGCTTTGACTTGCACTTTGTCCCTCATTGGTGAGGGACAACTACATTTGTGTGCTTATATATAGAATCACTTCTTAAAGCTCTTAAAAGGAGTTGAAGAGAATGATCCCTCGCGCCGTCGTCGTCGCTCGCTCGGCTTCGGCTTCGGCTTCGGCTTCGGCTTCGGCTTCGGATTCGTCAAATGATTGATCGATAAGATTATTTTTGGACAAAATTTATTTAATTAATTATTATAAGATTCAGAGGGCCACTCTGGCCGCAAACTTCTGAAAAGGCACCTTTTCCAGAACAAACATCACACCTCTTCCAACGTTTTTAACCACCAACCAAAAACATTACAGAACTTCCTTCTTTCTGAAAATACTGCATTCTAATTCGCAGTCTCTCTCTCTCTCAAATTTGTAAGTGTGATTTTGCTCCGTTCTTTAAGTTCGTTGGTATCATGCAGTTTTTATTGCCACTGTTGCAGGAAGGTTTATTCCGTTTTATCCTGGGAGGATTAATCCATTACCTTGGCAACGTGTGAGGGGGTTAAAATTCCTTAAGGACGCACAAGTAAATTGTGGACTCGGAATATTTCTTAATCTTTACTGTTTTTCCAATTTCTTTTATTCTTCTGACAGTTTTTCTGATTTTGTGTTTTAACACAGTAGCAACAACAGTTTGTTACCTCATTGTTTTGATATATCTTTATACAATGGAAAACAAGATTCTTAAGGGGTTTTACACAATTCATGCATTGTGGGAGCCAAATTAGATTAAATTGAAGAATTTTCAAATGCACTAAAAACTTTGGATCCAATTTTGTATATATAAGTGTTATAGTTGTTCTCATCTGTGAAAAAGGCGAATAACTTGGTAAAGGGTTCTCTATCATTAGGTTGAGTTACAGATAGTTGGTCTGATAAATTCAGGGCTCACACATAGTTGTTATAAAGGTTGTTATTGCTTAGGGTGCATCAGTTTTTTAGATTGATAAAAATGAGAACTTGGACCAACAATTGAGGCATAATTTACGATCAATAAATATTTGATACAGGCACTTAATAGATTCATAATACACATAGAGTACAATAACATTGTTAACTGCAATTTCTTTTTGCTTGTCCAGAGTTACTTGACAGTATAAAGTTATACAATAATAATATTCTATTTCCTTATAAGTTATAAATTAATAGTGTAAAACTAAAAGTAACAAGAGACTTTGCTTCTAGAAGCTTGTGCGTATGTTATCTGCACTGTGAGTTTAGAAGCTTTTTAGGCAACTGGAATCACTTAGTCAAAATTCTGTTGATGGGGATGGTTAATTTCCTTGAGAAAAAGGGTACATGTGTCTTACATATATTGTATTTGTGCACGGGGGCGCCCGTGTTCTCTACTAGGAAAACTGCAAAAAATGCAATTTTTCCGAATAATATTTAATCTACTTGATTTAAAAAATGTCAGTTAATGTGTGTTTTTGTTGTGATTTGTGATTCTAATATATCAATGGATATTACTCTATGGTGTTGTCAGTATGTTGTGATTATTTGGGGTTGGTTCCAGTTGTTGATAAGAGACTTTTATCTAACTGTTAAATAGTTATTGGATTCTGATATATTAGTGGACATTTGGGGTGGATGCACATTGTGTCAAACGGTGTATGTATGTATGTATGTATATGTATGTATACATAATATGCATTAACAAAATACTTATACAAACATTATAATTGACACTGCAGCACAAATAGCTCTATATCTTGCTGGTTAAGCGCCTACTATTCAGAGTTTAGTCTAGAGTTCAAACCTTGGTCATGAATTGCGCTTTAAAAAAAAGGAATTTGGTCAAAGTAAAATTTTTAATTTCAGCCAAATGTAGGTTGTCTACAAACTAGCACTATTTGACTCTAGAGACTAGCTCAACTTTCTTATAAAAAAATACAAAGCAATCAACTTTTGATTCGTTCACATAATAAACTTCCTTTTCTTTTTTAATTTGCATAATTTAGACAATTAATTTGTTGATACTTGATACAACCTTGAACAAGATTATTCAAGCAGACTTAAATTGGAACATTATTTTTTTTAAACGGATGTCCTCGAGGGACAAGCAAACTTAAAATGTATATAGCAATTTTGTTCATTTGTTCACTTTTTCGAATGTTGATATTACTTACAGAACATATTACGTACTCCTTTGTAGATATTATACTCTGTGGTGTAGTGTCAGGGGTGAATGATATAGTATGATTCCCAGTATGTATTGATTCTTTAAAGCCGGCTTTGGTTATTGATCCAACGGTGAACAGTTAAATGTGTGCTTAGAACTTTGTTTTAAGGTGAAAATGTGCTTAGAACTTAGAGGATAAAAGTTTGCAGAATCGGTGGTTGATTTATGAGCTTATGGAGACTGCTGCTTTCCCACTAATATTTTTTCCTTTATAAAGAGGTGTTAAACAGAATAACAAAATGAAGGGGTTTTTTCTTTGTTATCTTATTATGAATATGTTGTTGGGTTCTGATTTATCAAAAATTTGTTCTTAGGTTCTTAAAATTCCTCATAGTTTTATTTAGTTGTTGGTTGCTGTGTGTTTCGTCTATTTGTCGTGTCCAGCTACTCATAATTGGAAACTGGCGATTAAGGGTCATCACCTGTATTCCTACTCACTCCGTATCTCTGAGGCCGTGAAAACCTCACTTGGGGGTTGCCTCGAATTTGTGTGCGCAGTCCGGGCGCGTAGCCGGAACGTATATATATGAATTTGTGAGAAAGATAATAAAAATTTTGATGTTTTAATTGATTAAGTTTGACTTCGGTCAACGTTTTGGGCAAACGGACCCGGACTAGTGATTCGACAGTCCCGGAGGGTCCGTAGGAAAATATGAGACTTGGGGGTGTGCCCGAAATCAAATTCCGAGGTTCCGAGTCCAAGGAAATGAATTAATGTGTGAAATTGTTTTCTGAAAATAATTAAAGAATTTGAAAGTGTTATTTGTTTAGAAGACTGTGCTGTTGGGCTCGTATTTTGGTTCCGACGCCCGACACAAGTCTTAATGTGATTTAAGCAATTGTTGTAAAGTTTGGTTAGATTTGGACGTCGTTTGACGTGTTATGGACAAAACTCTAAACTTGATGTCTTATGAAAATTGGGAGGAAATCATGGGTCTTGAGGCCTAATTTGATGATTTCGATGTTGTTTTGGCGATTGGATCGCACGGATGAGTCCGTAGGATGTTTTTGAGTTTATATGTATGTTCGGTTTGGAGCCCCGAGGGCTCGGGTGAGTTTTGAGTAGGTCCCGGGAGGTCTTAGGCTTAGAAGTGTCAGAAATTTGCAGGTCCAGGTGTTGCAGGCCCCCAGCGCAGACGCGGTCATTTCCGCGCGGTCCGCGCTGGAAGCCGCGCGACCGCGGTGCATTTCTGCGCGGTCCGCGTGTCTAGGTTCAGAGGGCCAGTATTCCTAGGTCGCCCAGCGCGGCCGCGTGCCATATCAGCGCGGTCCGCGCTGGGAGATTCAGAGAATGAGAATTTTGGTCCATTCCTCCACCGCGGCCGCGCACCAAATCAGTGCGGTCCGCGCTGGGTAGGTTCAGAGAGTCATTTTTCTTCCCTTCCTCGGCGCGGCCGCGGGACATTTTTGTGCGGTCCGCGCCGGGTCTCCAGTACGGTATATAAAGTCGGGATTTTCAGTCAATTTTCACTTTTTCAAAACCCAAAACATAAGAGGCGATTTTCCAAGCGATTCTACTTCTTCAAAACGATTGGTAAGTGATTTCTAACTTATTTTCTTTACTCCTTGACATCTTTAAACATAATTTCAACTTCAAAACAAAGATTTTAATGGGGGAATT
>NW_017673824.1:6668-15254 GCF_001879085.1 Nicotiana attenuata
TAACTAATTATTTGTAAATAGTTGTGCTAGCTAATACTGAGCTATTAAATTAATAAGTATTGTATCTCGTAAATGTGAAAAAAATAATATTTAGGAAAATAATTATAAAAATTTATGGACTATTATACAATAAAGACATAACAAAAGTTAATAAATAAATACTTTTTAAATGAAAGATTTATTTAAAGTTTACTATCATAGCAGTCTTAATGGATAACGTGCAATAATTTTTGTTTTAATTATGACATAAAATACTGTCAACTTAATGATTTATGATGAAGAAAAAACGTAATTTTGAATAGTCAATTATTTATTAAGAAAATTTGAGGATTTACAAGGTTAGTTACAAACAATTGCATAAAGTTCTATTAGGCGAGCCCAGTACGCCAGGCATTGGGCGTGTCTGGGTGTAAGTCCCGAATGCCGATGCGTAAGTCTCATGGAACAAAGCCCCACATATAAGCCCAGGGGCATTTTACGAGCCCCGGGGCGAGTCCCGGGCGAGTCCCAATTCTACCTTTTAAAACAGAGATATATCTATTATGAAATGGGATCGTGTGGCACGCCGTCCACTTATATATCTATTATGAAATGGGATCGTGTAGCACGCCGACCACTTATATATTATGAAATGGGATCGTGTGGCACGCCGTCCACTTATGAATTAAGAAATGGGATCGTGTGGCGCGCCGACCACTTATATATGAGCTATGGTATTGAGATAGTTTCGTCGTTATATCCGTTGATCTGTATTCGCTGTATTCTTCTCCGAGCATGCCCCCTTCCCCTTTTTAGTTGATATTCTCTGTTATTATTTCTATTGCCTTTGTATATATATATCTGCACAGGTTGTTTTTGGTAGGTCCTGTCTAGCCTCGTCACTACCTCGCCGGGGTTAGGCCAGGAACTTACCAGCACATGGGGTCAGTTGTGCTGATACTACACTTCTGTGCTTTTGGCACAGATCATAGTACCGGAATAGGAGCTTTTGGACAGCAGTATGAGCGTTGGGAGCTTACTTCAGTCCGGAGATTTCCGAGGTAGCCTTGCTGACGTCCGCATGTCCCGGGGTCTCTCTTATCTCTGTCTTTCGTTTGATTTCCCTTGTATCGGATCAGACAGTACTATATTCTTATTCAGACTTTGTATTTAGCATTCAGTAGAAGTTCGTGAGTTAGTGACCCAGATCTGGGTACAGGTGTATTTGAATTTCCGCACTTGGTTTCAGTTATTTATATTCGAGACTTCCGCTTTTATATTAATTTCCTCGTTCTTCTTTATATTGTTAATGATGTTGAGAGAAATGTTAGATTAATTGGCTTGCCTAGCTCCTATTATTAGGCGCCATCACGACTCCCGAGGGTGGGAAATCCGGGTCGTGACAAGTTGGTATCAGAGCCCTAGGTTACATAGGTCTCACAACTCACGGACAACCTCGGTAGAGTCTGAGGGATCGGTACGGAGACGTCTGTATTTATCCCCCATAGGCTACAGATTTAGGAAAAACTTCACTTCTGTTCTTTGTTGTCGTGCGAATCTGTTTCCCCAAATACTAATTGTCTTTCCACTCTGTTCTTTCGCAGATGGCGAGAACGCATGCTTCCTTTTCTACCGCGCAGCAACCCGAGCCCCCAGCAGCAGCTCCTACGAGGGGCAGAGGGCGAGGCCGAGGCCGGGGCAGAGCTCACCCCGAGCAGCAGTCCAGAGGTGGAGCCTCATGTTGATTATGATGAGGAGGTTCCAGCCCCAGCAGCTCCGGTGGGCCCAGCTCAGGTCCCAGATGGGTTCATAGCCACCCCAGTTCTTCAGGACGCTCTGGTCAGATTGGTAGGCTTTGTGGAGAGCGTCACTAGAGCGGGATTGCTTCCAGTAGCACCAGCCACTTCTCAAGCTGGAGGAGGGGTTCAGACTCCTGCTACACGTACTCCAGAGCAGGTAGCTCCCCAGGCTCAGGTTCCAGTGGTTCAGCCAGCTGTGGCAGCTCAGCCGGGTATTGTGACTCCGACCGGCGATGGGGCGGCTATGTCTTCGGATGCTTTGTGGAGACTTGATAGGTTCTCCAAGCTCTTCACCACCACATTCAGCGGTGCTTCTTCGGAGGATCCACAGGATTTCTTATTCAGCTGCCATGAGATCCTTAGGACGATGGGCATTGTGGAGACCAATGGGGTCGACTTCGCCACCTTTCGGCTTGCAGGGTCCGCCAAGACTTGGTGGAGGGACTATTGTTTATCTAGACCAGCAGGGTCACCAGCATTGACTTAGGACCAGTTTGCAGAGTTGTTTTTGGAGAAGTTTCTCCCAGTTACTCAGAGAGAGGCACTACGCAGGCAGTTCGAGCGCCTCCAGCAGGGCTCTATGACAGTCACACAATATGAGACTCGGTTCATTGATCTGGCACGCTATGCTGTTGTTATACTCCCCACCGAGAGAGAGAGGGTGCGGAGGTTTATTGACGGATTGATTCAGCCGATCCGTCTCCCGATGGCTATGGGAGCGGGTAGTGAGATTTCTTTTTAGGAGGCGGCCAATGCGGCCCGTAGAGTTGAGATGGCTCTTGCACGGGGAGGTGGTCATGGGTCAGACAAGAGNACACATATATATATATATTATGAAATGGGATCGTGTGGCACGCCGACCACTTATATACATTATGAAATAGGATCGTGTGGACCGTCGATGCCGACCACTTATATATATTATGAAATGGGATCGTGTGGCACGCCGACCACTTATATACATTATGAAATAGGATCGTGTGGCACGTCGACCACTTATATATATTATGAAATGGGATCGTGTGGTACGCCGACCACTTATATATATTATGAAATGGGATCGTGTGGTACGCCGACCACTTATATATCACGAAATGGGATCGTGTGGCACGCCGACCACGTATTCTGTGTTAGAAGAGATTTGGTTGTAATTTTTCCTTATTTGTTCCTACCGTTTTATTTTATCTGTTATTCCCAAAAGTATGCTCCCCTCCCAGTCTTAATTATTACTTTCCGCTGTTATTTTTTTTTGTAGTACTTGTATATAAATATCTGCACAGGTTGGTTTGGTAGTCCTGTCTAGCCTCGTCACTACTTCGCCGGGGTTAGGTCAGGCACTTACCAGCACATGGGGTCGGTTGTGCTGATGCTACACTTCTGTGCTTTTTGCACAGATTACGGTACCGGACCAGCTCTTGGACCACAGCAGTAGTTGATCGGGAGCCCTCTTCAGTCCAGGGACTTACGAGGTAGCCTAGCTGGCGTTCGCAGGCCGAAGTCCCTTTCCATGTTTTCTGTTTGTTTTCATTGTACCGAGACAGACATTATGTATTTTTCTATTCAAACTTGTTTGTAGCACTCATTAATAGTTCGTGGGATAGCGACTCCAATCTTGGGTAGTGAAATATTAGACTTTTGCATTTTGGGTTACCAGTTGTTTATGTTTTAAAAGACTTCCGCATTTATTTAAAGGCTCGGTATTGTATTATTGTTACGTTGTTATTCGATAATGTTTAGATGTTTGGCTTGCCTAGCTCCAACAGTAGGCGCCATCACGACTCCCGATGGTGGGACATCCGGGTCGTGACAAGTTGGTATCAGAGCTCTAGGTTACATAGGTCTCGCTACTCTCGGGCAAACTTGGTAGAGTCTGAGGGATCGGTACGGAGACGTCTGTATTTATCCCCCAGAGGCTACAGAGTTAGGAAAACTTCACTTCTTTTCTTTCTTGTCGTGCGAATCTGTTTCCCCAAATACTGATTGTCTTTCCACTCTGTTCTTTCGCAGATGGCGAGAACACGTGCTTCCTCTTCTACTACGCAGCAACCCGAGCCCCCAGCAGCAGCTCCTACGAGGGGCAGAGCTCAGCCCCAAGCAGCAGTCCCAGAGGTGGAGCCTCATGTTGATTATGATGAGGAGGTTCCAGCCCCAGCAGCTCCAGTGGGCCCAACTCAGGTCCCAGAGGGGTTCATAGCCACCCCAGTTCTTCAGGACGCTCTGGTCAGATTGGTAGGCTTTGTGGAGAGCGTCACTAGAGCGAGATTGCTTCCAGTAGAACCAGCCACTTCTCAAGCTGGATGAGGGGTTCAGACTCCTGCTACACGTACTCCGGAGCAGGTAGCTACCCAGGCACAGGTTCCCGAGGTTCAGCCAGGTATTGTGACTCAGGCCGGCGATGGAGCGGCTATGTCCTCAGATGCTTTATGGAGGCTTGATAGGTTCTCCAAGCTCTTTACCACCACATTCAGCGGTGCTTCATCAGAGGATCCCCAGGATTTCTTATTCAGCTGCCATGAGATCCTTAGGACTATGGGTATTGTGGAGACCAATGGGGTCGACTTCATCACCTTTCGACTGGCAGGATCCGCCAAGACTTGGTGGAGGGACTATTGTTTATCTAGACCAGCAGGGTCGCCAGCATTGACTTGGGACCAGTTTGCAGAGTTATTTTTGGAGAAGTTTCTCCCAGTTACTCAGAGAGAGGCACTACGCAGGCAGTTTGAGCGCCTCTAGCAGGGCTCTATGACAGTCACACAGTATGAGACTCGGTTCATTGATCTGGCACGCTATGCTGTTGTTATACTCCCCACCGAGAGAGAGAGGGTGCGGAGGTTTTATTGACGGATTGATTCAGCCGATCCGTCTCCAGATGGCTATGGGAGCGGGTAGTGAGATTTCTTTTCAGGAGGCGGCCAATGCGGCCCGTAGAGTTGAGATGGCTCTTGCACGGGGAGGTGGTCATGGGTCAGACAAGAGACCCCGTCATGCAGGTAGATTCAATGGTACCTCGTCTGGAGGTGGAGATTCTTATGGTAGAGGCCATCCTCCGAGGCCCTTTCAGTCAGCCTTACAGGTCTCACATGGTACTTCAGGTGGTCGTGGCTCTCAGTCGCAGTCTTTTGACCAGCAGCTTTTCAGTTCACCATCAACACCTATCAGCGCCCCACCACTCCGTTATTCTCAGTAGCCGAGGGCTTGTTACACGTGTGGCGACACGAGACATATTGCCAGGTATTGCCCTCGAGCTTCTGACAGCTCTCAGCAGCAGGGTCCTCGTCCAAAGATTCAGGCATCATGTGATCCACAGGCTGCCCAGCCAGCTAGAGGCGAGGGTAGAGGCCATAAAGGTGGAGGTAGAGATCATAGAGGTGGAGCTCGGACCGCCAGAGGTAGAGGCCAGCCAGCAACCGATCGTCCCAGAGACATGACTTAGGGAGGTGGGGCCCAGCCCCGGTGTTATGCTCTTCTAGCCAGGCCAAAGACTGAGTCTTCAGATGCAGTTATTACAGGTACTATTCCGGTCTGTGATAGGGATGCTTCAGTGCTATTTGACCCTGGGTCTACGTATTCATATGTGTCGTCCTATTTTGCACCCTACCTGACTACGCCTAGTGATGCCTTGGGTATTCCTGTTTATGTATCTACACCAGTGGGTGATTCTATAGTGGTCGATCGAGTTCATCGTTCCTGTGTGGTAGTATTTGAGGGTCTTGAGACCCATGTTAATTTATTGCTCTTAGACATGGTGGATTTCGACGTCATATTAGGGATGGATTGGTTGTCCCCGTATCATGCTATCTTGGATTGTCACGCCAAGACCGTGACCCTGGCATTGCCAGATTTACCCCGATTGGAGTGGAGAGGGACCCCAGGTCATGCCACCCGCAGTGTTATTTCATATGTGAAGGCTCGACGCATGGTCGAGAAGGGGTGTCTAGCTTATCTGGTGTATGTTCGCGATTCCAGCACAGAGGTTCCTTCTATTGATTCTGTTCCTATTGTTCGGGAGTTCCCCGAGGTTTTTCCTTCAGACCTGCCGGGTATGCCGCCCTACAGGGATATTGATTTCTGTATTGACCTGGCCCCAGGCACGCGGCCCATTTCTATTCCGCCATATCGCATGGCCCCGCCAGAGTTGAAGGAGTTAAAGGACCAGTTGCAAGATTTGCTAGAGAAGGGTTTTATCAGGCCTAGTGTTTCTCCTTGGGGTGCGCCAGTGTTATTTGTGAAGAAAAAGGATGGATCGATGAGGATGTGCATTGATTACCGGCAATTGAACAAAGTGACGATTAAGAACAAGTATCCACTGCCGAGGATTGATGATTTGTTTGACCAGCTTCAGGGTGCGAGGGTGTTTTCCAAGATAGACCTGAGATCTGGCTACCACCAGTTGAGGATTAGGGCATCCAATGTCCCTAAGACAGCTTTCCGTACTCGGTATGGGCATTATGAGTTCCTGGTCATGTCGTTTGGGTTGACCAATGCCCCAGCCGTATTTATGGAGTTGATGAACCGAGTGTTCAGACCTTATTTGGACATGTTCGTAATAGTCTTTATTGATGATATTTTGGTGTACTCCCGTAGCCAGGAGGAGCACGAGCAGCACCTCAGAGTGGTTCTTCAGACTCTGAAGGATAGTCAGTTATATGCTAAGTTCTCGAAGTGTGAGTTCTGGTTGAGTTCGGTTGCATTTCTGGGTCATGTCGTTTCAGCAGAGGGTATTCAGGTGGACCCGAAGAAGATTGAGGCAGTCAAGAACTGGCCTCGACCAGCGTCGCTACTGAGATTCGGAGTTTCTTGGGGTTAGCAGGTTATTACCGCCGGTTCGTAGAGGGATTTTCATCCATAGCAGCCTCGATGACCAGGTTGACCCAGAAGGGTGCCCAGTTCAGATGGTCGGACGAGTGTGAGGCAAGCTTTCAGAAGCTCAAGATGGCTCTGACTACGGCACCGATATTGGTTTTGCCCACAGGCTCAGGGCCTTATACAGTTTATTGTGATGCTTCCCGTATTGGACTTGGTGCAGTATTGATACAGGATGGCAGAGTCATTGCTTATGCTTCGAGGCAGTTGAAGATCCACGAGAAGAATTATCCGGTTCATGATCTAGAGTTGGCAGGCATTGTTCATGCTCTGAAGATTTGGAGGCATTACCTATATGGCGTGACGTGTGAGGTGTACACTGATCACAAGAGTCTGCAGTACTTGTTCAAGCAAAAAGAGTTGAATCTGAGGCAGAGGAGGTGGTTGGAGTTGCTGAAGGATTATGATGTCACTATTTTATACCACCCGGGTAAGGCCAATGTGGTGGCGACGCATTGAGTAGGAAGTCCGCCAGCATGGGTAGTCTTGCTTATATTCCGGTCAGCCAGAGACCGCTTGCTTTGGATATTCAGGCCTTGGCCAATCGATTTGTGAGGTTGGACATTTCTGAGACTAGCAGAGTGTTAGCTTGTACGGTCGCTCGTTCTTCTCTATTAGAGCGTATCCGTGATCGGCAGTTTGATGATCCCCATTTGTGTGTCCTGAGAGACACGGTACAGCGCGGAGGTGCCACGAAGGTGACCTTAGATGATGATGGTGTTTTGAGATTGCAGAGGCGAGTTTGTGTGCCCAATGTCGATGGGATTCGAGAGTTGATCTTAGCGGAGGCCCATAGTTCTCGGTATTCTATTCACCCGGGTGCCGCGAAGATGTATCAGGACTTGCGGCAGGTTTATTGGTGGCGTAGGATGAAGAAAGATATTGTTGCATATGTGGCTCGATGTTTGAACTGTCAGCAGGTTAAGTATGAGCATCAGAGGCCTGGTGGTTTGTCTCAGAGGATTGAGCTTCCCGAGTGGAAGTGGGAGAGGATCACCATGGATTTTGTTACTGGACTTTCGATGACTCGAAAGAAGTTTGATGCCATTTGGGTCATCGTTGATAGGCTGACCAAGTCAGCGCATTTTATTCCTGTTGCAGCCACTTATTCATCGGAGAGGTTAGCTGAGATCTACATCCGAGAGATTGTTCGCCTTCATGGGGTGCCGGTATCTATTAAATTGTCCACCCTTTCCAAGTGTGATTTCTATGTTATGTATGGTCGTGCCTAAGGGCATATCGGTTGAAGTAGATTCTTCTTTTGATCAATCAAAACCCTTTCCCAAACTGTACAAGCTTCTTCCAAAGCATACGGCTTTCTGGATGTAGATGATGATATCTATACAGATGGATCTTATATATATCGTAGAATGAAGTACCACATGGGTGGATATATATATGAATCCAAATCTGCCGAATCACTCATGTTATGATCTTCTACATCCTGGGTCTTCCCGTTCCGTCATCTGGCTTATGTTCTTCATGTAGCATTCAGACCGAATGACTCTATGAAATTACGTCGATACTTCCACATATTATGGGTAATGTAGGAGACATCTCTATTTTTCCCCCGGGGAATCTTTAGAATTCCCACTGCTTAACTTTCAATTCGCCTCTGACCATCAAATGAAATGTGAATAACCCGTCCTCCTCTCTTTGAAAGAAGGGGCGCTTCTGGTTCAGATCGGGGTACGCAGTTTACCTCGCACTTCTGGAGAGCAGTTGAGCAGGAGTTGGGCACCCAGGTTCAGTTGAGCACAGCGTTCCATCCTCAGACGGACGGCCAGTCCGAGAGGACTATTCAGATATTGGAGGATATGCTCCGAGCCTGTGTCATTGATTTCGGAGGCTCGTGGGACCAGTTCTTGCCTTTAGCGGAGTTTGCCTACAACAACAGCTACCAGTCCAGCATTCAGATGGCTCCTTATGAGGCGTTGTATGGTAG